>NW_018406386.1:4232-6730 GCF_002113885.1 Mizuhopecten yessoensis
TCAAGAGTATTGTTATAATACCACTACACTTCCTATCAAAGGTAATGTTATAATACCATAACACTTGAATATCGCACCTGTCAGTCAATCAAGGGTATTGTTATAATGTCACGACACTTTAATGTCACCTCTATGCCAATCAAGGGTAATGTTATAATACCACAACACTTTAATGTAACACCTGTTTGTGAATCAAGGGTATTGTTATAATGTCACGACACTTTAATGTCACCTCTACGCCAATCAAGGGTAATGTTATAATATCACAACACATTAATGTCACACCAGTTAGCCAATCAAGGGTATTCTTATAATACCACAATACATTAATGTCATATCTGTCAGTCAATCAATGGTAATGTTATGAAACCACAACACTTTATAGTCACACCTGTAAGTCAATCAAGGATAGTGTTATAATATCACATCACATTAATGTCACACCTGTAAGTCAATCAAGGGTAATGTTATAATATCACAACACATTAATGTCACACCTGTAAGTCAATCAACGTTAATGTTATAAAACCACAACACATTAATGTCACACCTGTAAGTCAATCAAGGGTAATGTTATAAAACCACAACACTTTATTGTCACACCTGTAAGTCAATCAAAGATAATGTTATAATATCACAACACATTAGTGTCACACCTATGTCAATCAAGGATAATGTTATAATACCACAACACATTAATGTCACACCTATGTCAATCAAGTGTAATACCACAATTGTACGGTGGGTACACAGTTTCATAACAAACCGGAAGCAGAGAGTATCAGTCAATGGTGAAACGTCTAAATGGATGGAGGTAACTAGTGGGATTCCACAGGATAGTGTTTTAGGGCCATCCTTATTTGTAATCTACATAAATGACCTCCCAGAAACAATCAACGCAGCAACATTCATGGTCGCAGATGATACAAAAATTTACAATTATGATCAAAATATTACCCTACAGGATAATCTTGACCAGCTCCAAGAATGGTTAGATAAATGGTTGTTAAAATTTCACCCCGACAAATGTAAAGTATTAACCTTAGGAAAGAACATAAACAACGCGCCACTACATTTGTATAAAGATACGGAAGATGGGAGGGTCGATGTCACTTTGGAAAACATAACAAAAGAAAAGGATCTAGGAATTATTACGGACAATCACCTAAATGTCAGCGATCATAGCCACGAATCGGTCAATAAAGCAAACAGAATAATGGGAACTATCCGAAGAACTTACACATATTTAGACAATACAACATTCTGTCTTTTGTATAAAGCGCTTGTAAGACCGCACCTTGAATACGGGGCCAGCGTATGGAATCCATACCTACAAAAACACATAAATGAACTGGAGATTTTTTATGCCTAAATAATAACAAAAGAACAAAAGGCCACAGTATCACACTACTAAAGGGGATGTGCAGGTTGAATTTAAGAAAATATGTTTTTAAAGAACGTATTGTAAACCACTGGAACTCCCTACCCGATACTGTCGTCACCTCGACAACAATCAAAACATTTGAATCCCGTCTGGATAAGAATTGGGGACAACCTGATTGTTTCTATAACCATGAGCTATACGTCCCTGCCATGAGATAGACGATAATGAACTTATTCATTGCCGGGACGTCAGCATAGTGTCTGACGATATTCCAGATCTGGATATATAGGCATATTGCCTGCGTCCAGTATTATTATTATTATTATTATTATTACAAGCTAACCGGTAATAAGATTTATATATATACACTGATGTTCTATTTATAGTAAGTGACCTTGACCTTTGATATCAAAGGCTGAAAAGCTATCCAAAAGCTTAAGCAAACATTTATTTCACTGGATAAAGTCGGAGTGCATACAGCCCAAAAGAGCTCCACATATTGTGCATAAAATGTTTTTCTATTTATAGTAACATTAACCTTGAAATTTGACATCGATGCCTCAAAAGCTACAATTTGTATCCTAAGCAAATACTTTCTAAAGTAACAATGACCTTAACCTTTCACCATCAAAGCAGGCACTTTCACTGAGGTAGCACTTGCTAAAGCCCGAGTGTAATCATCCCAACAGAATTGGAAATATTGTGCCTTAGCTAATATTCTAGTCATGGTAACAGTGACCTTGACCTTTGACCGCCCGACCTGAAAAGCTATTCATAGCAAGCACTTTCTTCAAACAAGAGGCCCATGGGCCTTAACGGTCACCTGATATATTTATACAGAGAGTTGATTTTGTTTTTAACATGAACAGAAATATTATTCAAAGTGACAAAAAACAATAAAACCACCTTACTCAATATCTAGCATACAGATTTCAGACTAAAAAGGATTTGAAACTAGCACCTCTGATTCTTAACAAGGAAAATGAAGAAATTTTAGCACACTGACTCCTTTGAGCCCCACCCTACAGCCCTTGGGGGTAGGGCTGGCTCAAAATTTTCAAAGTATCAAACTGTCAATTCAAGGTTATAATTCCAATCAAGTTATTAACATGTA
>NW_018406386.1:7789-10776 GCF_002113885.1 Mizuhopecten yessoensis
GCAAAATTTCATTGAAATTGGTTCAGGGGTTTTGGAGAAGAAGTCGAAAATGTAAATTGTTTACGGACGCACGACGGACGACGACGGACAAAAGGCGATCGCAATAGGTCACTTGAGACTTTGTCTCAGGTGACCTAAAAAGCACTGGATAAAGTCTGAAAGCAATATCAACCAACATTACTGAAGATATTGTGCAGAAATTAAACAAGAAGCCCAATGGGCCTGTGTTGCTCACTTGCTTCTAATGCAACTTTGAAGCTGATCTAGGTCGTTTATGTGGATGCTAAGCTCATTAGTCATTACCACTTTATTCAAACATAGCACATTTGACCCATGTGACCTCTGAACAAACTTGGTAGTCCTTTATCCAAGCATGCTGCAGGCCCAATATCAGGTCTCTGGGCCTCTTGGTTATTGAGAAGAAGTTATCTAAAGATGTTAGCACATTTGACCTCTGTTACCTTGAAAGGCAGGCAAGACAATTCATTTGAACAAACTTGGTAGTCCTTTATTCAAGCATGCTACAGGCATAGTATCAGGTCTCTGGGCCCCTATTGAAAATAAGTTGTTCAAACATTTTACCTCATTTAACCCTTGTGACCTGGAAAAGTCGGGCAAGGTCACTCATTTGAACAAACTTGATAGCCCTTCACCCCAGCACGCTACAGGCCCAATATCAGGTATCTGGGCCTCTAGGTAATTGAGAAGATATTTAAAGAGACTATAAAAGGTCTGTAAGACATAAATGCCCCCGCTGCCATGTGAAATTAGTTTAAGTGTTCTATAAAAATTTACAACCTCTTTGATCTTGATAACCTGAAACATGCACACACACAAAGTACTACACTTTAAGTTGATTTTAATATTCTTATGCTTTTTCTGTATGTTATTACCCTCTCCATAACATATTGGATGAAGTTGCTAAGTGTTTAAATTGAATCAGTTGATGATTTTCTATATATAGCAACAGTGACCTTGGCCTTGACCTTGGAACCCTGAAACACAACAATGTCCGAAGCATACTCATACGTGACCTTTGCATAAAGTTTGACCAAAATCCATGAACGAATGAAGTTGCTATAGTGTTTAAATTGAATCAGTTGTTGATTTTCTATATATAGCAAGTGACCTTGGCCTTGACCTTGGAGCCCTGAAACACAAGGGTATACCCATATTTGACCTATGTATAAAGTTTGACCAAAATCCGTGAAAGAATGAAGTTGCTAAGTGTTTAAGTTGAATCAGTTGATGATTTTCTATGTATAGCAAGTGTGACCTTGACCTTTGATCCCTGAAATACAACGATTTATGAAGTTTACTCATGCTTGACCTTTGTATAAGGTTTGACCAAAAACTGTCCAAGAATGAAGTTGCTAAGTGTTTACATTGAATCGAGACAGGACGCGATGGGACAGGATGATTTTCTATATATAGCAAGTGTGACCTTGGCCTTGACCTTGGATCCCTGAAATACGACGATGTCCGAAGTATACCCATACTTGACCTTTGTATAAAGTTTGACCAAAATCTGTCAAAGAATGAAGTTGCTAAGTGTTTACATTGAATCGGGATGCGACGCGACGGGACGGGGCGCCGGACGCCGCACCAGGGTAAAAGCTCACTTGTCCTTGGCAGGTGAGCTAAAAACAGATAGAAGGACAGACAGACGGAAACCTGATTACTATAGATGTGCAGGAGTCCCAACAACAAATTGTGAAATTGAATTGGAGAATCCGCCTTTGGGATCCCACTCCTCCCCCGAGGGAGCCATGGTATTATGAGGGAGACCCTCTGTTAAACGGCATTCAGTCTTCTTAACTGAGTAATGCTCCAGACCATTGGTTTGAAAACGTCAACAAGCCATACAGAAGGACTTCACAGGATGTGCTGTATTAGGTGATTTATGTCCTCGCAACAGCCAGGGTCATATGAGGACGGGTGTCAAGGAGTAACCTATAGAAGAAAACTACACTTCGAAGGAAGTGCATGTGTTGACGGAAAAAATACAATTACTAATAAAAAAAATCCTATGTGCAAAGGGCTTTAACTCCAGAAAATATACAACATTGACACTGGATTCTAACTCAAACTGTAATACATTATACATGTACACTAAGTTACAAATAATATGGAAAACAGTTAATTTTGAGAAATGTGCAAATGGGCCATAACTCCAGTCAAAAATGGAATTTTAATACATGTACATGGTTCAAACTCTGTAATCTATTATTGATAAAGCCACAAACAAAGTTTCAAATTGATATGGCAAGCGGTAGCGAAATAAGTCAAAACAAAGTTTATTTTGATAATTTCCTACGTGCGAAGGGCCATAACTCCAGCAAAAAAAAGGAATATTAACACGACGTTCGAACTCAAACTGTAATCCATTATGACAAAGCCACATATTAGGTAATAAATTGATGTTGCAAGTGGTAGCGAAAAAAAACTCTGGGAAAACATTAATTATGAGATTTCTTATTTGCAAAGGGCCATAACTCCAGCAACAAATGAAATATTGACACAGGGTTTGGACTCTTACTGTTATCCATTATGATAAAGCCACATACTATTAAAGTGGCAAGTGGTAACGAACAATGTATGACAAACAGTTAATTATGAGAACTTCAAATGTGCAAAGAAAGGGCCATGCATACATGTAACTCCAGCAAAAAAATAAAACATTGCCACATGGTTCAAACTTGATCTGTAATCTATTATGATTAAGCCACATACAAAGTTACAAATTGATATGGTAAATGGTGGCGAAAAAAAGTCAGGGAAACTTAAATGTGACTGCCGCTGCCAACGACAACGGACAGAGTGATCCTTTATTGTTTACATGCTTCTCAGGCGGGGTTGCAAGTGGGTTGCAATGGGGGCAGAAGATCTCTTTTGGTCTGTTCAATGTTCCCCAAGTAGTAGACATGAAAGAAAGTCCCCAATTCTTCAGGGGGGCAACATTTAGCCCCCCCCACCCCCACCCCCAC
>NW_018406386.1:18493-29479 GCF_002113885.1 Mizuhopecten yessoensis
GTAATGTTATAATACCACAACACTTTAATGTCACACCTGTGTCAATCAAGGGTAATGTTATAATACCACAACACTTTAATGTCACACCTGTGTCAATCAAGCGTAATGTTATAATACCACTACACTTTAATGTTACACCTGTGTCAATCAAGGGTAATGTTATAATACCACAACACTTTAATGTCACACTTGCCACCACTACCACGCTGATGGATACAAATAACAAGAAAATAAATCCGTGGTAAATGATAACAATATTTAATATTTATTTTTAGGCACAGGGAACACATTACAAAGGTTAAGGACTAACAAACAACACACCTACAAAGGTTAGGATGTTCAATAAAGGCAGCAATCCTATTTACTATGTCAGGTCTGTAACCTTACACTCCTTCCAAACACACATACTATCATATAGTAAAGGTTATTGGTAGTAACGGGGGTATTATATAAATCTTAGCAATCATTGCAAAATATTCTCTGAATGAGATCAAGGGAATATGCCAGACCCCAAGGCCAATCCTTGTAGCATATCTGTATTAGATTTTTCATGCCCAGCAATTTTATGTATGGTTACGGGGTGGGGATCTCAACTGTTTCCAAGCTTTGACTAAGAAACTAGGTCCCTAGGGTTGTGGCCAGACCCCAGGATCAATTCTAATATCGTGACTGCATTTGTCTCTTTTTGCCCAGCATTTGTATATATAGTTTTGGGGTAGGGATCTCAACCGTTTCAAAGTTATGACCCAGGGGTTAAGTCTCCAAGGGTGAGGCAGTCCCCAAGGCCATCCTGGAAGCATATATGCAATCATCTCTTTATACTCAGCAATTGTATATACCGTTACAGGGTGGGGATCTCAACCATTTCCAAGTAATACACTTTTTTTGGCCCCACCCCTTAGCCCATGGGGTCAGCCCCACCATTTGTACAATTTTGAATCCCTGCCTCCAATGAATGCTTCCGACCAAATATAATCAATATCCATGGCATAGCTCTACAGAACAAGTCGTTTATAGCAATATAGCCAAATTGCCCCCTTTTTGGCCCCGCCCTCAGCCCCATGGGGGATCAGCCCCACCATTTGTACAATTTTGAATCCCCATCACCTAGGGATGCTTCCAGTCAAATATGGTTGATATCCACTTCTTAGTTCCAGAGAAGAAGTGGCTTAAAGCAATATAGCCAAATTGACGCCTTTTTCATTTTCATTTGCAAACTTTGATGAGCTCTATCCCAGGAAGCCACCAGCCAAATATGAAGGTTCTATACAATTTAGATCTTCAGATGAAGTTGTTTAAAGCCTTTGACATATTTAACTGCTGTGACCTTGAAAGAAGGTCAAGTTCATTTTTGTCTCAAACTTTGTCGGGCTCCTACCAACGAAGCTTTCAGTCAAATATCTTGGCTCTATACCTGTTCGTTTTTCAGAAGAAGTTGTTTAAAGCAAATTTTGAAGGACGACGACGACGGAGCACCATGACATAATTATCGATGTTGCCAAATGAAAAAGAACTCATTTTGTAACAACGGTAACTTGAACTTCATGTAATGCAAAAGCAGTGTGAAAGATGGAAGTATATGTATTATGTACAAATAATGGTTCTGTCAGTCAGCTGAATTTTGGTAAAGCACCTAATAAGACCCTTCCATCTATGAAGAGTGTTTGATTCTACAATATCTTGGTCTTGAGAAGAAGATTTTTGAAATTACAGTCAATTTGACCCTTTTTGGCCCCACCCATCAGCCCCTGGGGTCAGTCAGGGCTGATTTGTGCATAACATCAAACTGCTATCCAATACTGATAATGCTAATCAAGTTTGAATTAATTCCAATGGAAATTAAACAAATGTTGGTCCAAAATGTGATTTCCCTATATAAACTATAGTCAAGTTTACCCCCTCCCCAGGGGAAAACATGAGACCCCAGGGTCATGAAATTCATTAATTTGGTAAACCACCTTAAGACCCCTCAATCTATGAAGAGTATTTGATTCTACCATATCTGGGTCTTGAGAAGAAGATTTTTGAAATTTTAGTCAATTTTACCCTTTTTAGCCCCGCCCCTAAGGCCCCTGGGGGCTGGGGACCATATAATTCACAATTTTGGTTAACCTTTGGCCATGGAAGGTTTCCGTAAAATTTTATTGAAATTAGTTCAGGGGTTTTGGAGAAGTTGAAAATGTAAATTGTTTATGGACGCACGCCGGACAAAAGGCGATCGCAATAGGTCACTCGAGACTTTGTCTCAGGTGACCTAATAACTTGAAGCATATATTTACAGTAGTTACAGATTATCCCAAAAGCAAGTCTGTTTTTCTTATCATAAAGTGCCTGAAAACATTCCCAATTCAAATGTCCTTTGGCATGATTTAGTAAAATGACTTTTAATGTCAGTGCACATTTTTAAAATACATTACTCAATACTGAATTTAATCCACAATAGTTAATAAGATTTTTCATGTTGACAAAAACTGAAATTTATTTTCCAGCTTGGAGGCATTACATTGTTTGTAATGCATCGTACTCAGAAAATGCAAAGTAATTAATAAAACCAACACTTTCAATCTCTGTAAACACATTCTACATACATGTATTATGTGCGGGATCTTCATACAACAAACACAAAATATAACTTTGGACTGGGTGAGCTATAAATGTAACCAACAAAAATATCCTTGATTTTTTTTTTATAAAACAATTCATAATATAAATCATACAATAATAAAATATCTAAACCAAGAATGTCTTCTTTATATTCTCATGTGTTACATAGCTTTTTTTAATAAAATATCCTGAAGAAATAAGATATATCTGCTGATTGTAGAGCATTGCTGTATTTACATTTTGTATTGTAGAACAGACCTCTTTTTACTGAAGAGCATACTCACTTTTATACATTGTACTGTAGAGCATACTCACTTTTGTTTATTGTACTGTAGAACATACTCACTTTTATATATTGTACTGTAGAGCATACTCACTTTTATACATTGAACTGTAGAACATACTCACTTTTATATATTGTACTGAAGAACATACTCACTTTTATATATTGTACTGTAGAGCATACTCACTTTTATACATTGTACTGTAGAACATACTCACTTTTATATATTGTACTGTAGAGCATACTCACTTTTATATATTGTACTGTAGAACATACTCACTTTTATATATTGTACTGTAGAGCATACTCACTTTTATATATTGTACTGTAGAACATACTCACTTTTATATATTGTACTGTAGAGCATACTCACTTTTATATATTGTACTGTAGAACATACTCACTTTTATATATTGTACTGTAGAACATACTCACTTTTATATATTGTACTGTAGAACATACTCACTTTTATATATTGTACTGTAGAACATACTCACTTTTATATATTGTACTGTAGAACATACTCACTTTTATATATTGTACTGTAGAACATACTCACTTTTATATATTGTACTGTAGAACATACTCACTTTTATATATTGTACTGTAGAACATACTCACTTTTATATATTGTACTGTAGAACATACTCACTTTTATATATTGTACTGTAGAACATACTCACTTTTATATATTGTACTGTAGAACATACTCACTTTTATATATTGTACTGTAGAACATACTCACTTTTATATATTGTACTGTAGAACATACTCACTTTTATATATTGTACTGTAGAACATACTCACTTTTATATATTGTACTGTAGAACATACTCACTTTTATATATTGTACTGTAGAACATACTCACTTTTATATATTGTACTGTAGAACATACTCACTTTTATATATTGTACTGTAGAACATACTCACTTTTATATATTGTACTGTAGAACATACTCACTTTTATATATTGTACTGTAGAACATACTCACTTTTATATATTGTACTGTAGAACATACTCACTTTTATATATTGTACTGTAGAACATACTCACTTTTATATATTGTACTGTAGAACATACTCACTTTTATATATTGTACTGTAGAACATACTCACTTTTATATATTGTACTGTAGAACATACTCACTTTTATATATTGTACTGTAGAACATACTCACTTTTATACATTGAACTGTAGAGCATACTCACTTTTATACACTGTAGTGTAGAACATACTCACTTTTATACATTGAACTGTAGAGCATACTCACTTTTATATATTGTACTGTAGAGCATACTCACTTTTATATATTGAACTGTAGAGCATACTCACTTTTATACATTAAACTGTAGAACATACTCACTTTTTCTACATTTTACTGTAGAGAATACTCACTTTTATATATTGAACTGTAGAGCATACTTGCTTTTATATATTGAATTGTAGAACATACTCAATTTTATATATTGAACTGTAGAGCATACTCACTTTTATACATTGAACTGTAGAACATACTCACTTTTATACACTGTACTGTAGAGCATACTTGCTTTTATATATTGAACTGTAGAACATACTCACTTTTATATATTGAACTGTAGAGCATATTCACTTTTATACATTTTACTGTAGAGCATACTCACTTTTATATATTGTACTGTAGAGCATACTCATTTTTATATATTGAACTGTAGAGCATACTCACTTTTATACATTGTACTTTAGAGCATACTCACTTTTATACATTGAACTGTAGAGCATACTCACTTTTATATATTGAACTGTAGAGCATACTTGCTTTTATATATTGAACTGTAGAGCATACTCACTTTTATAGATTGTACTGTAGAGCATAGATCTATTTATACATTGAACTGAAAAGCATACTCCTTTTTATACATTGTACTGTAGAGCATACTCACTTTTATACATTGTACTGTAGAGCATAGATCTATTTATAGATTGTACTGTAGAACATACTCACTTTTATATATTGTACTGTAGAGCATACTCACATTTATATATTGTATTGTAGACCAATATTTATTTGTATAGTAAGTATATCATCAATTTCCTTTATATATCTTGACCTTTCCCACAGTTCTCAAAGTCAGATAGGGACTGATCTTTACCATGTACCGGGCCACTAAGCAGCACATGTAGTCAACACCAAGCCCCTATCTGAAGAATCACATGTGCTTGGCATCTTTAGACACTGTCAAGAGTCTGATTTAGCATGAATTAATTGATGCCCACAAACTACATGCAATAGAAAACATACATAAACTTCAATTAGACATAAATAAATGCAATATATTTGTATCGAAAGAGCATCACAACCAGAATACTGCCAAACTATTTATTTATCTATGCCAGTTACAACAGCTGACCTGTACTAAACCATATGGTTGTCAACCATAGAGCAGAAAGAGACCCTGTAGGAGGGTATACGTAATATTTAGAAATCAAATTTCGAAAATTTTACTTTAAGCTAGCTAAAACTGACGGATGGGATTTGTCAATCAATATTCCAGCAAAAAACTTATGAAAAATGAATAGTAGATATTTTTAAAACCGAGTTTTACTCTTTAAAATAGTTATAAACATACATCAATTAAATAATTAGTTCATACAATTTATATTCACTTAAAACAAAATACGACATTCAACTCTTCAGTTTTAAAACAATCATTGCACATTCCAAGGAATGACTTTCACTTGTAACAGACCTCCGCTTATGAGTTAACCTGGCAATAGGAAACTACGATCCCTATCACTCCAAGTCACAGGTAACATGTCACAGGTAACAAGTCACAGGTAACATGTCACAGGTAACTAGTCACAGGTAACATGTCACAAGTAACAAGTCACAGGTAACAGGTCACAGGTAACATGTCACAGGTTACTAGTCACAGGTAACAAGTCAAAGGTAACAAATCACAGGTAACATGTCATAGGTAACAAGTCACAGGTAACATGTCACAGGTAACAAGTCACAGGTAACATGTCACAGGTAACAAGTCACAGGTATTATGTCACAGGTAACAAGTCACAGGTAACATGTCACAGGTAACAAGGCATAGGTAACAAGTCACAGGTAACATGTCACAGGTAACATGTCACAGGTAACAAGTCACAGGTACATGTCACAGGTAACTTGTCACAGGCATTTATCATATGCTATATCTTAACTGAAAACATTTTCTTCAGTTGAATATCAAGATTATCTGAGCTGCCTTCATCACACAAATATTTATAACCATCCATTCAAACACACTCCTCCCCTTTAGTCAATTCATTTATAGCTTACCGGTACTTCTGTCATATATAAACCTCCACAAGGATAAAGTCCTTTTTCTCAAGTCCATTCCTTCAAATCACATTTGATTTGGCTTTGAAGATACCCTTTTGATTCAATCATACATTTAAACACACCATTTCTTTCTCTAGTCCATTTCCTCATACCGTGCTTTCTTGGCACTGGAACTTTCACTGTCCGAGTCGGAGTCTAGTCCTTTATCTAGGTTTGAGGAAAGGATATCCAGAGGAATGTTTAATATTCTCTGTTCATGAGGCAGGGATGCGAGGCCTGCCTCTAAAGCACCTTGTTCAATGGCAGCAAGAGCTAAGTCAAACGCCTGTACCACTTGTTTGGCATTGTCACATGTGAAACACATCGGTGGGGAAATGATCATCACATTTTTGTCTGGACCTTCGTTGGCTATTAGGATCTTTCCCTCCTTCAGTCTAAAAAACAGTAAATAAGTTTACTATACACTGGGTGATAGTGATACAACATGCTGTAACTTTTAATGTTACAGACAATATTGATTACATGCAATAATCAAGCCTGGAACCTGTAAACAAGCAAAAGTTGGGTGGTCTGTTGATTCAGTGGACAGCATTTGCCTTTCACTGAGATGACTGGGATTTAATTCCCCAATTGGACATGAAAGGGTATGGGGTCACCTGCTGACCAGTTGGGTTTTCTCCAGGTTCTCCGGTTTCCTCCTACATCAAGACCACCTGCACATTATCATCTAGACCATCAAGAGTGACTAATATAAGTTGATATAACTTGTTTCATAATTGTTATAACATGTTTATAATTTAAGTTTATACCAGGCCATATTTCAGTCAAAAGTTAACCGACAGTCCCCAGAACTGTTGATCAGTGGTCAATTATCTTTATGTATAACGGGACAAACTCCAGTACCTATGATAGATAGTTGTCAAACAAGTGTCATCTGATAAATAGTTGTCAAACAAGTGTCATCTGATAAATAGTTGTCAAACAAGTGTCATCTGATAATTGTAAAACACATCTGGCCTCAGATTTGCATTTTAAATCAGGAGTTTCCACAAATAATCGGGAGTCGTAAACTTTCTGTCTATGAGAATCATGTACAATACATTAAAAGAGAAAATGAAAAACAAACCTTAAACTTACTTTTTCTTAACCAGTATTTTAAATATATTGTCATCCTGGTACAAAATACTAGTTGCTTCCTACAGAAAGTAGAATTGCTACAGATCAGATTATTGTCACAATCATATATATAGGTACATGTAGCAGTGTACAGTAGCATACGGTGGCAATGGGTGATATTTTTGTACAATGAATAACCCATGTAATATTACATGTATCAAAGTTTTAAAAAAATATATCAACACTTAAATTGGCATAACCATGATGAAGTGGACTATGCGGGCTTCACACTTTTTTTTTTTTTAGCACACCATGGTAGGTGCTGTAAGTACATATGAAATTTCAGAAAGGTCCATCCAGTACTTGAGATATAGCGAGAACAAACTTCGAACAGAGCCCCACCCCTATGCCCCTAGGCGGGTCATACCCACCAATTATACAAAATTGAGACCCCTTGACCCAAGGATGCTCCAGACCAAATAAGGATAAAATCCCTTAATACCGATGGTCGCAAAAGGATTTTAAAGGTTTTACCTCTATTTCTCCCATTGNGCCCAAGGATGCTCAAGACTAAATTAGGATAAAATCCCTTAATCCCCATATGGTAGAAGTAGGATTATAAAGGTTTTACTTTTATTTTTCCTATTGGATCCCGTCCCTCAGGTCCCAAGAGGGCCACACCCACTGTTTATACAAAATTGGTTCCCCTTTATCCAAGGATGCTCCACACCAAATATGGAATCAATCCTTTCATTCCTATATAGGAACAAGAGACCCAAGGGCCTTAGAAGTCACCTGAGTTATATCATAGGTACTGGTAGCTTTATTTTATTGTTTAGATGTGATGTGGAAATCAGCATGTACACTAAGTGAAATACAATACTTGTCTTGTCATCAAAGGATAAGAATTTTAAAATATTGGTAAATATTCCCTTTGGGGCCCCGCCCTAGCCCCTTGGGATGGGGCAGGAATCCCAATTTTACAATGTAATACCCTCATTCACCAAAGATAATTCTGACTAAGTTTGAGTAATTTTAGCTCGGGGGTCCTGAAATTTACAATTTAAATAAAGCCCCTGATGATTTTCTTTCCATGCAGAGAAAATGAATGTAGTACCTCTGAGTCTGGAGGTATGGCATAAGATCACCATGGTCCTTCGGACCAGGTGAGCTAAAAACGAATTTGGTTTCAGACTACATTTTTGGCCATTTACAAATCTGTGTCTACACAACAAAAGATAGCATTTCATGTAGTCTATTTTTGAACTCAGCATATTGTGAAAAATCCAGTTGAACGACCTATGCTAAAACGTGAGTATTTCTGTTACTGAGTAGGTGATATTCAATTTAAGACACACAAAAAGTACTACTTGCGTGGATCAAATTTTAGGTAAAAAATAATGGGTTTTTTTTTGCATTTTGGGGCATTTTTTGATGTGGTAACCATGGTTTTCACAAGTCCCAAATCTGGGGAAATCACTTTTTGAAAAAAAAAACATTCTTCTAAAATGAATGTATTCAAAATGTAGTTTATGAATATTTATATATATAAGTAGGTGTGTTGTGCAGAATAAATCTGCTATCCATGTTTATCTGAGACATGCCCTTTACTTTTAGGATCAAGCCATTTCTACTGTACTCTGCTACCATAGCAGTAAAGTTACCTTACAAAATTTTCTGAAGAAGCTCAGAACATTTTCAAAGAATTTTACATTTACAAATGAAACAAAGACTTTACTTGGTAGAATTATCTTTGAGAGGGATGTTTAGGGGCACTGTATAGTAATAATCAAAGAGCTGACAAAAACTCAACAAACTGTTACTTACTTGTAGCTCAGAATCTCTGCAGCTTGTTTAGCAGGCTTCCTGCTCTCTTTGTCCACAACAATCTCCACACCAATTATCATTCCCATACCCCTGTAATCATAATCATATATATATATACCCACAACAATCTCCACACCAATTATCATTCACATACCCCTGTAATCATAATCATATATATATACCCACAACAGGGCTGCTACAATATATAACTCCTACACTCCTACAATTAAGCATTCCTTCACGCCCACAATCCAATTATCATTCCCACATGAAGATAAACAAAATCAAATGTTTATAAGGAATTTGCTAATTTTTCAAAAATTGTCATTAAGTACTTGTATATCTACATAAGCTGAACCCTGTTTATCCCCAAATATCAAACTTCAGTCTAATAACAGTTTGATATGTTATTATTTAATATGTCGCGGGTCTCTGCCACTTGTCAAATAATCTGTCACCCTGCCTGCCTACCAAATCTGACACCCTGCCTACCTGTCATCCCTCAAATAATCTGTCACCCTGCCTGCCTACCATCCCTCAAATAATCCGTCACCCTGCCTCCCTACCAAATCTGACACCCTGCCTACCTGTCATCCCTCAAATAATCTGACACCCTGCCTCCCTACCATCCCTCAAATTATCTGTCACCTGCCTCCCTACCATCCCTCAAATAATCTGACACCCTGCCTGCCTACCATCCCTCAAATAATCTATCATCCTGCCTCTCTACCATCCCTCAAATAATCTGACACCCTGCCATCCTACCTAATCTGACACCCTGCCTCCCCACCATCTTTCAAATAATCTGTCACCCTGCCTCCCTACCATCCTTCAAATAATCTGTCACCCTGCCTTCCCTCAAATAATCTGTCACCCTGCCACCCTACCATCCCATAAACATTCTGTCATCCTGCCTCCCTACTACTCCTCAAATAATCTGTCACCCTGCCTCCCTACCATCTGTCAAATAATCTATCAACCTACCTCCCTACCACCCCTGAAACATTCTGTCACCCTGCCTTCCTACCACCCCTCAAACAATCTGTCGCCCTGCCTCTCTACCATCTGTCAAATAATCTGTCAACCTACCTCCCTACCACCCCTCAAATAATGAGTCACCCTGCCTCCTTACAGACCTCAAAATATCCATCACCCTGCCTTCCTACATCCCTACCTAATCTGACACCCTGCCTCCCTACCTTCCCTCAAATAATCTGTCACCCTGCCTCCCTACCATCTGTCAAATAATCTGTATCCCTGCATCCCTACATCCCTCAAATAATTAATCTCTTGCCTATAATTTCCCCTGTACTCTACTTCACTACCTGAAGGTATAAGACAAGGTGCCCAATTTGGTTTTTACCTTTTTATTAAATCTATATATAAACTATGTATACAGATTACCTCTGTTAGCCAATATTCTTGAAAACTTTAAATAAATATGCTTCAAAAATGGGAATCAGAACACATTTCTATTTAAAGAGCTGCACAGAAATAAGTTTATGCAAACAACATTCTGTCTTCTCGAGATACATGTATGTGTTACAAGTTTGGTGAATGTAGGTGAAATAGCAAGGAATGTATGCTTAGGGGAAGCTTTGTTATAAAAAAGAATAAAGGGACTAGCTCTATATAGAGTGGGACAGGAAACCTGACTTCAGTTTGTGACATGTAGCCTTCCTCAGATACTTTCCTTCCCGAAACTCTATTAACCTTGCTACTATCCTTAAATAACCTACTGTCTCCCCACAATCCCCTAGGTAATCTGTCTCTGTGTCCCTTCCACACAATCCCCTAGGTAATCTGTCTCTGTGTCCCTTCCACACAATCCCCTAGGTAAT
>NW_018406386.1:29791-30216 GCF_002113885.1 Mizuhopecten yessoensis
GGTAATCTGTCTCTGTGTCCCTTCCACACAATCCCCTAGGTAATCTGTCTCTGTGTCACTTCCACACAATCATCTAGGTAATCTATCTGTGTGTCCCTTCCCAACAACCCCCTAGGTAATCTGTCTGTGTGTCCCTTCCTAACCAACCCCCTAGGTAATCTGTCTCTTTGTCCCGTCTCTACAATCCCCTAGGCAATCTGTCTCTGTGTCCCTTCCACACAATCCCCTAGGTAATCTGTCCCTGTGTCACTTCCACACAATCATCTAGGTAATCTATCTGTGTGTCCCTTCCCAACAACCCCCTAGGGAATCTGTCTGTGTGTCCCTTCCTAACCAACCCCCTAGGTAATCTATCCCTTTGTCCAGTCTCTACAATCCCTTAGGTAATCTGTCTCTGTGTCCCTTCCACACAATCCCCTAAGTAA
>NW_018406386.1:33682-34092 GCF_002113885.1 Mizuhopecten yessoensis
CTGACTTCAGTTTGTGACATGTAGCCTTCCTCAGATACTTTCCTTCCCGAAACTCTATTAACCTTGCTACTATCCTTAAATAACCTACTGTCTCCCCACAATCCCCTAGGTAATCTGTCTCTGTGTCCCTTCCACACAATCCCCTAGGTAATCTGTCTCTGTGTCCCTTCCACCCAATCCCCTAGGTAATCTGTCTCTGTGTCCCTTCCACCCAATCCCCTAGGTAATCTGTCTCTGTGTCCCTTCCCTACAATCCCCTAGGTAATCTGTCTCTGTGTCATTTCCACACAATCCCCTAGGTAATCTGTTTCTGGGTCCCTTCCACACAATCCCCTAGGTAATCTGACTCTGTGTCCCTTCCCTATAATCCCCTAGGTAATTTGTCTCTGTGTCCCTTCCACACAATCCCC
>NW_018406386.1:36990-43110 GCF_002113885.1 Mizuhopecten yessoensis
ATCTGTGTCCTTTCCCCACAATCCCCCTAGTAATCTGTCATTCTGCCTCCCAACCTTGTATTGTATGACTTACCTGATGTCACCCATCATTGGATGTTTAGGCTGAATGGCTCTGAATCCGTCAAGCAGACACTTGCCTACAGACTTAGCACTGGCCTGGAGTTTCTCATTACGTATCACATCCAACACAGCCATCCCTACCGCACATGCTACAGGGTTGCCACCAAACTGATCAAATAAATGAAATACAATATACACAAATTTTACAGTGAAATATTTGCTCTTAAACGCACAGTCCTATCTTGACCTGATGGCTGAATAGGACTTGTCAGCTCCAAACGGTCGACACTTCGGTCCTGTATTCATAGCAATACTCAACTCTCTAGATATATGACTCATATATAGTTATAACAGTGTTGGTTCTATACTCACAGTGCTGCTGAACTCGCGTAGAGTGTCTGCAATCTCTTTTGTGGTGACAAGCATTGCCATGGGATGACCATTTCCAAGCGGTTTTCCCACGGTAACAATATCTGGCACTACATCTGAAACAAACGACCAATCAAGTCAATAAATTTCATATCAATTTTCATTCAAACACAAATTATTTGTTCTGTTTTGGACTAATGCCTAAACTACATGGAGTCTTGGTAATGAGGAGGAAATTGTATGTGTAAAATATAATGACAGTTACGCTATGTTTGTCAATCCACCACTGATCTAGTTGTCCCACTATTAACCACCACTGATCTGGTTGTCCACTAACACTTAGCACTGATCTGGTTGTCCACTAACACTTACCACTGATCTGGTTGTCCACTAACACATACCACTGATCTGGTTGTCTGCTAACACTAACCACTGATCTGGTTGTCCACTAACACTTACCACTGATCTGGTTGTCCGCTAACACTTACCACTGATCTGGTTGTCCACTAACACTTACCATTGATCTGGTTGTCCCACTATCAACCACCATTAATCTGGTTGTCCAACTAAGAACCACCATTAATTTGGTTGTACAACTAACAACTGCCATTAATCTGGTTGTCCACTAACACTTACCACTGATCTGGTTGTCCCACTATCAACCAACACTAATCTGGTTGTCCAACTAACAACCACCATTAATCTGGTTGTTCCACTAACAACCACCATTAATCTGGTTGTCCTTCTATCAACCACCACTGATCTGGTTGTCCCAATAACAACCACCACTGATATGGTTGTCCCACTAACAACCACCATTGATCTGGTTGTCCAACTAACAACCACCACTAATCTTGTTGTCCCACTATCAACGACCAATAATCTGCTTGTCCAATTAACAACCACCACTGATCTGGTTGTCCCTCTATCAATGACCATTAATTTGGTTGTCCAATTAACAACCACCACTGATCTGGTTGTCCCTCTATCAACCACCACTCATCTGGTTGTCCCAATAACAACCACCACTGATCTGGTTGTCCCACTATCAACCACCAATGATCTGGTTGTCCATTAACACTTACAACTGATCTGGTTGTCCAACTATCAACCTCCATTAATCTGGTTGTCCCACTTCCAACCACCATCAATCTGGTTGTCCCACTTTCAACCAACACTGATCTGTTCGTCCCACTATCAACAACAACTAATCTGTTTGTCCAACTAACAACCACCACTAATCTTGTTGTCCCACTATCAACCACCATTAATCTGGTTGTCCACTATCAACCAACACTGATCTGGTTGTCCACTCTCCAACCAGTGTTTCTAATAATCTAGCTATTCGCAATCATGACATTTTCACTGGGAACATACTTAAATGTAATTGGCTAGACTATTGCAGACTCCAAGAGTCTAATTAATTTATCAGGAAACCTTGTATAACCTTACCATGTGCTTGGAATGACCAGAAGCGCTCTCCAATACGGCCAAGTGCTACTTGGACTTCGTCAGCAATACAGACACCCCCAGCTTCACGTATGTACCTGATTATAAAAGGGAACTGTTAATCAGTATGTGTACCAGGATGTCCTATTGGATGACAGCTCTTAATACATCATTTCATACAAAATCCTATTTCATGGACTTAATTGCATTACAATTGCTGGCTCCCATTACAGCCAACAAGAGTTATCAATATACAATGTAAGTCGATAAACTTGAGAAATGTTGTGAAATAAAAAAACTTCACAAAATGAATAAAATTTTCTTATACCATTTACATTCTCATGCCTAGTCATTATCTGATAATAAAGATCTTACAATTACCCTATTCCAGTAATAACATCACATATAACACTTATCTAGCACCTATTCATTATCTGATAATAAAGATCTTACAATTACCCTATTCCAGTAATAACATCACATATAACACTTGTCTAGCACCTAGTCATTATCTGGTAATAAAGATCTTACAATTACCCTATTCCTGTAATAATATACAATTATAGCATGGTGATTTCGGTCGACACATGGTTTTATCAACCTAGGTAAGCAATATTGACCGAGGACGCAGTCCTCGGTCAATATTGCACTGCGTCCTCGGTCAATATTGCTAACCTTGGTCGATAAAACCATGTATCGACCGAAATCACCATGCTACAATAGTTTTATTATTTTTTATTATTTTTGTTGTTGCTAAACTCTTGATCACTACTGCGTTTGTCTTTGACAGGCAGTATCAAGCATCCAAGTGACTTCAGTGTTAATCTTGATCATTGCTGTGTTTGTCTCCCATGGGGTGTTAATCAAGCATCTTAAATGACTTCACAAAAATTCCAGAATCTATTTATAGCAGGTCAATACCACTTTTTCTACCAACTTTTTTGAACACCTGTTCCAGAATCTATTTATAGCAGGTCAATAACACTTTTTTGAACACCTGCAAACCACTCAGGTTTATAACTACTTTTACAGGTAGTCACATGATGTTGTTTCAGCCAATCAGAGTCAGCTCAAAATCAATCAAAATAATAACATCATATATAACATAGACTATATGACAATGATGATGGATGATGGCAATGATGATGATGGATGATGGCAATGATGATGATTGAATAATTATATATGAAAGAGGATGATGACGATGATAAAGATGAATGATAATGATGATGATGATGATGATGATGGTGATGAAAATAAAACCATTGCAAAAAAAACACCATCATATATAACAGTTGTCTAGCATAACTATCTACCTATTTTCACGACACAACAAAACCTACTTGAGCATCAACATTTATGTACATAACCTTTTTCTCTGTTCAATTAAAACTGGTACCCCTACCCCCTATCCCCAACCCATCAACTCCAACAGTGACCCCCCCACCCCCCTACCCCCATTATCAGTTGAAGGTAGCCGACACTAGCTATGACGGTAAATCTGTACAACAAATGCTCTCCCTTTACAAATATCCCTTCAGACAAGACGTACATAAAAACAAGTGACACATAATTGTTTTTCAGGGGTGTACAAATTTGCATTCTTTTATGACATGTTAACATATACAGTAAGTAACAATAAGTCGACATTTTGCATTGAAATACAGAGCAATAAACCAACTGTTAGCATCATCAGATTATGCAAATTTACATGCTTGTTTCTGGTGCCTGTAAAAACATTTCAGATAGCGTATACTAGCCTTAATACCGCTTTTTGTACGTTTCAAGCATTTTAAAAATAATGTTGTTCCCTATAAAAAGGTAAACCTGTTGAGGTAATGTATTTTTTTAACGTTTTTTTTCACATTGACATGGGACTGAAGTTCTATTTGAACTTAACTTCAACCTGAAGAATGTAACAATAAAAGTTGTTTTGAATAAACAAAAGAAGTCTTTTGAGATGACACAGCAGTCATTACACAGAAAGATTTGCCACCAGATATAGAAGGACACCTAGCTACACCTTTGCATTATTCAGGGTTAAAACAGGTTTATTTTATTATTACACATAAGAAGCTGTACTAGTTTCAAACTTTACAGGGCATTATAAGCCAGCTATAAGTAGAACAATTGTACACCCCTGTGGTAAACCTTGGTACCTGAAGGCATGGTCAAGGTAGTGTTTGGGGGGAATTATTACACCAGAAAGACTCTTCAGAGGTTCCACAAGGAAAAGGCAGCAATCTGCAACAAGACACAGCAATGAGCAATCTCACACTCACAAACACTCGCAAACCATACCTGTACACGTATTTAAGGTAATTTTGTGGTGGAACAACCACACCGCAAACTGTCATCAACGGCTCACAAATAAATGCTGAAATCTGCAAAATATCAAAAGGTTCATAATTTCAAAATAACCAAAATCCAGGCCCAAGGATCCTGAAAAATCTTGGTTTCTAAATTTTTAAGTCCATATTATGTATAGACCTTTGGTATATGAGAATGTGCTTAAATAACATACATGCCATAACTTTCCTGTGCAAAATAGTGAGATCAGTGATTTTTTTAGTGAGATTTGGTCAAAAATATTGAGACATTTTCTCTGAGTTAGTGATAAATTTGTGAGACATTTAAAACAGAAGTAATACTGCATATAACATAGTTATATCACTTTTGTGTCATTCTGAAGACTTTAATTACTTTGTTGGAACCGAAATTGGAGATTAATTGATATTTTAAAGAATTTTAGGGAGGTTTCCACGTGACATATGGTCCGGATATAGCTATTAATATTTAAAAGTAAATATATCACAATACTTCTATCAAAGAAAAAAAAAAGACAATTGAAAGAACAAAAAGTTCAAGTTGGATGTCGATGTTAACCCAGGTTAGAAATATTTAATCTTCAATTGGTGAAAACAAATTAAGCAATACCTAAGACTTCCATTATTTTTATACGTATAGATTTTTGTGTGTTTCAGCAGATGCCCCAGCCATTCACAACTTTCACACCTATGCTGCTAATTGGCCTGGCCAGTAATTTAATTGACTGGCCTGTGACTTGAGATCTCTCAGTGACCAAGGTCAGTGTGAATCCATGTAGCTATTGTTTATTCACTAAGATTGACCAAACTTTACTTCTTTTCGTGAGATCGATTGAAACACATGAGAAATGTGTCTCAGGTCGCGAGATAATTTTCTTAAGTAAATTTCATGAGTCTCTCACTCAAATCATTAGATATGGCATTTAAAAAATGATCTGAAAGATATACTCTGGACAAATTTGTCAAAGGGTGAGGTCAAAGGTCAAAGCATAGGTCATATTGACCTACTATTTGAAATCTGCACTTTGCCATCCCGACATGTACTTGAACACCAAATCTGGAAGTGGATCCTGGGAAGGACAAAAAGATGACTTAACTAAATGATACAACAATACTTACTGTTCTCTTTTTATCCTTACATTTCCTAATCATCTTCTTAACTTCATTAGCATAAAGCAATCCGGGGTTGTCTGAGTCCTCCTTATAGATACCTCTATAAGTATCGGGACAGGGCACCTGTTCAATGGAAACAAGTTAGTCACTGGACAACATTTCTTGTGCATGAATTTAGGTGGGAGAGGAAACAAGTGGCTGATGTCAAAAATTCATTTAAATATATATTAACTAAAACGTATAATGTTCTCATTGCCCTGTAGAAATATTAAAAGTTAAAATATCAGAAACGTGAAGATATATAAAGCATTAGCGCTTCCATTATCTATCTTCTGATGCTGTACACATAGCTACACAGATACAACTTTTAGATTAGGACAGATACTGTAAACCAAAACATTTTTCGCTGCAGTCTTCTTTTCGTCTTTTTCATCATCCATAATAAGTGTGATATTATCATCACAGCCAAATTGTAAGCCACACATAACAAATATAGTAATTAAATGTAAAAGGCAAAGGGCCTGTTTCCAGTAAGGTTAATTCTCCATAGGAGCCTGCCCCCGTATAATTTCTTATCTAGCTCAACTACTGTTTTTTTCTTTTCCGAAGAATAATTTTACACCTTTCCGACACCCAGATTTCATAATTTCAGTGAAAATGTATTTTTATAAAGTTGTCAATTTCAGCATCAAAGACATAAGTTCGTAAATAAAAGAAGGTTATCTCGAAATTGTAATTCGCAACATAGTATAAATTTCTTTTGATAAATATTTCCAAAACATCGTGTTTATTCATAAAACAT
>NW_018406386.1:52864-64898 GCF_002113885.1 Mizuhopecten yessoensis
TACCACATGGACCCACTATTAGGACAGTTATATTTACCACATGGACCCACTATTAGGACAGTTATATTTACCACATGGACCCACTATTAGGTCAGTTTTAAATACCACCTGGCCCCACTATTACATAATGCAAAAACATGGCGGCTGAAATGAACTTTACATGCATCTTCTTTGCGTGGTCAGTATTTTGCACCCTTCCATTGACTCAATGTTAAAGCAAATGTGATGGTGTGAAATTAACAACTTGTCTCAACCAATCAGATTACAGGATTTTCACTAGAGATATAACAAAATATATATACCACATGGACCCACTCCTTCTGTTCTATGCCCATCTGCTTCCATCGTTTTGGACTGATTTCTAATAGGCTTGCGATATTTCCATGGTAGCTTCTGTGAAAAATAATTAGTGTCAATCATCGTTAGTACTGGCTACATAGTACAGGAGTAAATAGTAACAAGTGACTAACTAACATGGTAGACAATGGCAATACAAAATATGTCCTATATCCATTAATCTATTTATACATTAGTTTGTGTCAAGGCAAATACTGCAATAATATTTAACAAGTGTCAATCTGAAACAGGAATACATTCAAAAACTGTTTGACACCCTTCCAGTTTAAACAACAATAGGCCTAGAGGGCATGTATCAATCATTTATACATGTGCATTTGGTTATAGCAGCCCTGTGACTAAAGAATATAGGCATTGGCCCTGGAACTAAGTCCCCCACCCCAGCTGGATGGGGCCAGACCCTGGAGTTTTTCATGTTAGCATGATTACATTCCTTTCGCCATGCCCAACTAGCAGTTATATGATTATAGGTTGTTAATCTCAACCATTGTTAAGCTATGGCCCAGGAATTAAGTCTTTCAGGTGCAGGGCTAGACCCTGGAACCAATCCTGGAGTGTATTCTTCCCTTCATGCCTAGCAATTGCATATATGTTAATAGAATGGAGATATCAGCTATTTCCATGTTCCTCTTTTAATACAAAATATGAATTCCCATAGCTCAACAATGAAGCTCTTTACAGAATTTCTTTACTAGTAATACTGCAGGACAAGGATTTTATAGATTTACCTTTATTCCCCCCTTGTTAGTCCCCACTCCTTTGCCCCATGAGGAGTTTAATTTGGGCACTCTGTTGACACATAGATGAACCCCCTTGTCCCAACAATACTTCCGACCAAGTTTAGTCTAAATCTACACAGTGGTTCTGGACTAGACAGGGTTTTAAAGGAAAGTTGAAGGATGAGATTGGCTGCTCCAAGGGTATAAGCTCATTTGACCCTTCATAATAATAATAATAATAATATACAACATTTATATAGCGCCCTACATAATTTGTAAAATAACTCTAAGGCGCTTTACAACATATGGATAATAGTAATGGTTATAATTGTGAAAACAAACAACAAAGGCTTGCAATCACTTTCATACATTTAACAAGCAATGTGCACATAATTGAACAAATAAAAGGGTGGTATTTACATGACGTCTTTGCAAAGATTCTAAAATGCAGACGTGAAAAGGTGAGTTTTTATGTCCCTCTTGAACTTGGCCAGGGTATTTGACTTCCTAATAGCAGATGGTAAGCTATTCCACAACGTAGCCGAAACCCTCCCAAAGCATCTGTTTCCGTAGGTCACAGTACGAGATTTTGGGACACACAACAAAGATTCTGACTCCGACCGCAGTGATCTTGACGGCTGATACAGGGTAACAAGTTCCTGTAGGTACTGAGGAGCTGTTCCATTCAGTGCCTTGTATGTGTATACCAGAATTTTGTACTGCGACCTGTATCGTACAGGTAACCAGTGCAACGAATAAAGCGCAGGTGTGATGTGCTCTCTCTTTCGAGTACGAGTAACTAGCCGTGCTGCAGTGTTCTGAACCCTCTGCAGACGACTAGTTAGTTTGTCAGATATACCACAGAGCAGGGCGTTACCATAATCCAACCGAGAGGTAACAAGTGAATGCACCAAAATCTTGCATGCATCTGCAGTTAGAAACTGCCGAATACAGCCGATGTTCCTGATCTGGTAGTAACAGGATTTGGCAATAGCGTTCACTTGTTTCTCCATGTTCAGAGAACTGTCAAAGTATACCCCTAGGTTTTTAACAGCTGGAACAGTCTCAATAGTTCTGGCACCAACCTTGAGCTGGAGAGCCATTGTTTGCTGACACTTTGGGGAAAAGACGATTAGTTCCGTCTTTTCCTGATTAAGTTTAAGCATGTTGGCGTTCATCCAGATACTGATATCTGTCAGACAAGCTTCCAGACTTTCTGAGACTGTATTCCAACTGTCCTGTGGTTTTATGACCATGTAAATTTGTGTGTCATCAGCATAGCAATGATAGCGAAGGCTATGGCGACGACAAATCTCTCCAATCGGTTTGGAGTACATACAATATTTTCGTGGTCCTAACACCGACCCTTGAGGAACCCCGAAATCTAGTACTTTTTCATGTGAGGTGGCAGATTTGATGGCAAAACACTGTCGTCGTTCACTCAGGTATGACTGTATCCAGCATAGTGCGGTATCAGTCACTCCATAAGAGTATTCCAGACGTTTATAAAGTATGCCATGGTCGATGACGTCAAATGCAGCTGACAAGTCCAGCATGACAAGCACCGCTCTGCACTTGTTATCCAATGCAGAAGCTATATCACTATGTACACGTAGGAGGGCCGTCTCAGTAGAGTGTCCCATGCGGTAGGCCGATTGCATGTTGTCATGGAGACTGTTTGCATGGAGATGAACCTCTAAACGCCGGGACACAACCTTCTCCAAGATCTTAGACAGAAAAGGCAGATTTGAAACTGGGCGGTAGTTTTTCAACTCCTCCTTGTCCATTCCAGGCTTTTTTAACAATGGTCTGACATGTGCCTTCTTGAAACATAATGGAACCTTTGACTCAACCAATGATTTCTTCATGATTGCGGTAATCAAAGAAAGCAGTGCTTCAAGACATTGCTTTAATAAGTCTGTAGGCAGTGGATCAAGCTCACAGGACTTCGATTGCAAGGTCATGATAATGTTGCGCAACTCGTCCTGAGTTGTTGGTGAGAGCTTTGTCAATGGTTCACCATCAAATGCAATGTCAGCAGTCATGACAGAGTTGTCAATGTCAGCAGTCATGACAGAGTTGTCAATGTCAGCAGTCATGACAGAGTTGTCAATGTCAGTAGAGGTGTTCACTTCGGTGATATTTTTCCTGATTGAGCTGATTTTATTCAGAAAGTAATCACTGAACTTGCTTGCCAAGTCTTTTTCAGAATTATAGCTTGGTAGGATAATTTCACCTTTCTATCCCATTAGGTTTTTGGTGAGTCTAAAAGGTTGTCTTTTATCCTTGCCACATTCTTCAATTTTTTCCATATAATAATCCTTCTTTGACTGAAAGAGCAGTGAACCAACTAGCTGACATTGCTCTCTATAAATCAGTTGGTGAACGGTTAATTTGGTCCGTCGCCACTGTCTCTCTGCTGGTCTACGTTTCTGTTTTTCCACGCGGAGATTTTCGTTATACCACGGGGCATTTGGTCTCACAGTTATCACCTTAGTTTGCAGATGTGCGTGTTTCTCTATAAGGGCTTCTATACCAAATGTGCATGCTTCAACAAGATCATCAACCTCGCCTTCAGTAGATTGAAGGGCGGAACAAGACTGAATGTCATTGTTGAAATCTGGTATTGAAATTTCGAGGAATTTCCGGAAGCTCACTTCTTTCCTTGCACGAGCTGGCTTACTACAATTCAGTGTTGTGTGGACAGCAAAATGATCACCAGATTGGTTTCCCTTATCACTTAGACATGGATCAATCACTGAAATAGCTCCATGAATGACTGAGTTATCTTCCCTCGTTATGACCACATCCAGTGTGTGGCCATGGGTGTGTGTAGCTTCTGTCACATGCTGAATCAGACCCCTGGAATCTAGTATACCAGAGAACTGGCGAGCATCAACATTAGATAGATCGTCTAAGTGGAAATTTAGATCACCCGTGATAATAATCTCTTGTGGTACCACAACTTGGTGGTCTAAAAAGGTAGACCATTCATCAAAAAACACTGTATTTCGGAAAGCATTCTGTTTAGATGGTGGAGGCCTGTAAATGATACACAATCTAAATTGTTTATCACCAGCAATGACAGAACAAGTCACGTGCTCAAAGTGTGTGTATACAGCATCATGGCTGGAAGAGAGATGTCTCACACTTGGGCCTTTCTTAAACAGAACAGCCACCCCACCACCACGTTTGCCGAGTCTAGCATTGTGGTGGAATTCATAGCCTGTTGGTATTAGCTCAGCTAAGACCTGGTCATCGATATCTGAACCTAACCAGGTTTCTGTCAATGTCCTGAGATGTTACAAAATCCCCAATGGACAATGACTAAGATTAGATAAAGATTAATAGAATCTGTCATCCCCTTCGGGGTGAGATTGAAGAATCTCAACCCGAAGGGGAAGATTTTTAAGTTGCCAAACACGAGACTTTGCTGACTGTTTGGCAACTTGTGAGTCTTTCCCCGAGGGTTGAGATTCCCCTATCTCACCCACAAGGGGGCGTTGATTCTTTTTCTCTTACCCTGTTCACTCATTGTGTATCATATACAAAATGTAATGTCAACATCACAGGCTAAATTCAGGGTTGACGTGACCTCATTGTATTTTTAAAGTTATGTCATACCTTTGTAATGAATAGGGGAATCCCCCTGTCTCAAGCCTAGGGTGAGACAAGGAAGTTTCACACTGGTAAAAGTGCAGATACACCCTGTCCAGGGTAAGAGAAAAGAGGTTTAAATACATCAAAAGCAAATATTAGTTTTCACATGTAACTTACTTCTCAACCACCATCACATCATCATGCTTTGTGTAGCTTCGTGCAAGCCGCAGAGCTAAATCGTTAGCCTCAGATCTAGGAATGAAACACAGAATAGATCACTTTATGTATGCATCCTGTGTAAAATGAAATAAAAGTACAAAATTGATTATTAAATATTGATATGATTTTCAGGCTCAATAGTTTGATAAACAGGTAAGATGATAACTTCACTATCTATTATAACATCATGAAATACCTTCTTTGATGTTATTATATAATAATGAATTAAATATATATTTCTTCCAAACCTGCTTTTTTTCATTTCATTTACTATACGTGCACATGTGTGTGTACATGTGATGTATAGGTGTGTGCTTACAATTGTCACTCTCCCACATAACTACATTAATTGTGCACACCATGTAACTACATGTTATATATGTTAGCCTATGTTTTGTAAGGTTTACAGAGCTGACCTCTACAATACTCACCCCGAGTTGACAAAGAAGCAGACACACAGTTTATCGGGCAGTGTCTCCACTATCCGTTTAGCATAGTCTACCATTGTGTCATTGAGGAATCCAGCACTTGTGGTCATCCTGGCCATCTGCTCTTGTCCGGCGTGGACCACATGGGGATGACAGTGACCCACTGAAAAGTCACACAGTGTTCACCGAGTCAGGAGAATTATCACTTTAAAAATCTTACACTTTAATCCATACATACATGGATATCAAAATCATCGTAATTTATCATCATTTAAATCCTGAACATCAAGATCATGAATAGCAATATGAAAGGAAAAGATAACACTTTGCATATTAAATTAAGATGCTCATGGGCCTTAACAATCACTTGAGAAGTACTATGCTTTAGTTATTTCTTGTCGTTGAAACATTGTTATATACAATAATGTATAGGTAGACAGATGACAACTAATTCATTCTTTAACAATGTGATCATGAAAATTCGATTTCATTCTTTAAATCTGTGACAGTAATTAAATGTTTGTATACTATCCAAGTGTGTGAAAATACATCAAAGAATATGGCAGTGACAAGGTACCTTGTGTTGTCACTTGTGAACTTTAACAAGGATTACAAACCGTGTGAGACAATGCTGATACAATCTAGGTACTCTGCTCCGGAATCATCATACATGTACTGACGTGACGCTCTAACTATCTTCAGAGGAGACGCCTCAAAATGCAGCTTACATGTCCTCCTTTAAAAGTAAGAAAATGAAAGGGTAATGTATATATACCTTGTGAAACATATCCCTCAGGCAGTGTTATTTACTTCTATTGTTCAACCTGGGCCTGCATCTTATTAACCAGGGTTACACCGAAAGCTCACTTAAATCTTAGTCCTTTCCAAACTGATCTCCTCTTCTACCCCGTATACAGGTGTTCTTCTGAAAGGTATCTAAATAAGGTATCAGTCTGAACGTAATCTACAGGTATCCTTCTTAACGTTATCTACAGGTATCGATCTGAACGTAATCTACAGGTATCCGTCTGAACGTAATCTAAAATCTACAGATATCCTTCTGAACGTAATCTACAGGTATCCTTCTGAACGTAATCTACAGGTATCCATCTGAACGTAATCTACAGGTATCCGTCTGAACGTAATCTAAAATCTACAGGTATCCTTCTGAACGTAACCTACAGGTATCCTTCTTAACGTAATCTACAGGTATCCGTCCGAACGTAATCTACAGGTATCCGTCTGAACGTAATCTACAGGTATCCTTCTGAATGTTATCTACAGGTATCCGTCTGAATGTTCTACAGGTATCCATCTGAAAGTAATCTACAGAGTACAGGTATCCGTCTGAACGAAATCTACAGGTATCCTTCTGAACGTAATGTACAGGTTTCTGTCTGAACGTAATCTACAGGTATCAGTCTGAACAAAATCTACAGGTATCTGTCTGTATGTAATCTACAGGTATCCGTCTTAACGTAATCTACAGGTATCCTTCTGAACGTAATCTACAGGTATCCTTCTGAACGTAATCTACAGGTATCCGTCTGAACGTAATCTACAGGTATCCGTTTGAACGTAATCTACAGGTATCCGTCTGAACGTAATCTACAGGTTTCCTTCTGAACATAATCTACAGAGTACAGGTATCCGTCTGAACGAAATCTACAGGTATCCTTCTGAACGTAATCTACAGGTTTCCTTCTGAACGTAATCTACAGAGTACAGGTATCCGTCTGAACGAAATCTACAGGTTTCCTTCTGAACGTAATCTACAGGTATTCTGTCTGAATGTAATCTACAGGTATCCGTCTGAACGAAATCTACAGATATCCTTCTGAACGTAATCTACAGGTTTCCTTCTGAACGTAATCTACAGGTATCCGTCTGAATGTAATTTACAGGTATCCGTCTGAACGTAGTCTACAGGTAACATCTGGATCTGAAAGGTACAACATACAATATTGAAGTTTTACTTTATACACAAACAATGAACATATAAAACGTGTCGCAACATTTCAAGATTGACTGGTCCCTTTTAGCTTAACAAAGGGACAAGTTGGTCTTAAAACGTTGGGACACGTTTAATATGTACATTATTTGTGCATATAAAAGTAAAACTTTGATATTATACAGGTATCTTTCTGAAAGGTATTTACATGTGTACTTTAGTAAGGTATCTATAAAACAAGGTCAAAGTATCATGGCTGTAGTATGCCTTTTGCTTTTTTAACATGTCTGACCCCATGCCATTTGAACATTAGGTAGGTTATAGGGGACATCTAGGTAAATATGTACACTTTGCAAATGATGACTGCTAATACACGCTCCTTGGTACATTTAATCAACATGCTGTGTGCGAACTATCATATATATCATCTATGAACATATTTCGTCAGAATGAAAGCCCCTTTCTGTCGCTATTTTTAGTTATGCTTTTGATTGGTCGGTAATAAAAACCCTAAAATATGAACCAAAACACAGAATTTATAGGAATCGGATGTGATAAGGACATGTGTAGGGTAATTATGGACATGTGTAGGGTAATTACGGACATGTGCAGGGTAATTACGGACATGTGTAGGGTAATTACAGACATGTGTAGGGTAATTACAGACATGTGTAGCGTAAGCATGTGTAGGGTAATTACAGACATGTGTAGGGTAATACCAGACATGTGCAGGGTAATTACAAACATGTGCAGGGTAATTACAGACATGTGTAGGGTAATTACGGACATGTGTAGGGTAATTACGGACATGTGCAGGGTAATTACAGACATGTGTAGGGTAATTATGGACATGTGTAGGGTAATTACAGACATGTGTAGGGTAATTACGGACATGTGCAAGGTAATTACAAACATGTGCAGGGTAATTACGGACATGTGTAGGGTTATAACAGACATGTGTAGGGTAATTACGGACATGTGCAGGGTAATTACAGACATGTGTAGGGTAATTACGGACATGTGCAGGGTAATTACGGACATGTGCAGGGTAATTACGGACATGCTACTCTCATCATGCATATACCCAATCAAACCATAGAAACTGGTCAATGTTTCCTCAGTTGTTGTTAAATGCTCTGCTCCCAGTTAATGTTCTTTTCCTGTCGGCATACAACATACCGGGCAGTTGGTTAAAATAACTTACCACCCCTGTCATCGACTATTCGCAACGACATTCTTTGAGCGCCTGCATGCCACTATTTAGTTTTGTGATATTGAGGAGTCCAAAATGTAGTTTAACAATCTATTTAGGTGTATAATTGTGTTAATTCTGATATTAGATGTTTGCTTGTAAAAAGAAATCAACGTAAAAGCCTTTATTTAATAACCGAAGTCAAAAAGATATTTCTGTAAGAACCATCAAAATACCAATTAATTAATTAAATCTATCGGTATTTAAGCCCTGCGTCTTTGCCTCCAGGGAGGTTAGACACACCGTTTATACAAAATTGGTTCCCCTTCACCCAAAAATGCTTCATACCAAATTTGGACAAAATCCTGCCATTCGTACAGAAGAAGAAGATATTTGCTAAGTTTCCCCTATTGGGCCCCTCCCTTCTACCCCCGGGGGGCCACACTCGCTGTTTATACAAAATTGGTTCCCCTTTACCCAAGGATGATCCACACCAAATATGGACCAAATCCTTTCATTCCTACAGAATAAGGATTTTAAAGAATAATTTGCTATGTTTCCCCTATTTGGCCCCGCCCCTCAGGCCACTGAGGGGCCAAACCCACGGTTTATACAAAATTGAGTCCCTTTGGCCCAAGGATGCTTCAGACCAAATATCGAACAAATCTTTTTATTCCTACAAAAGAAGGATATTAAAGAATTTGCTATATTTCCCCTATTGGGCCCCGCCCCTCGGCCCCAAGGGGGGGGGGGGCACACCCACCATTTATACAAAATCGATTCCCTTTCACCCAAGGATGCTCCACCAAACATGGACCAAACCCGTTCATTCCTACAAAAGAAGAAGGATTTTAAAGAATAATTTGCTATGTTCCCCCTCTTGGGGCCCCGCCTCTCAGGCCCCTGGGGGACCAGACCCACGGTTTATACAAAATTGGTTTCCCTTCACGCAAGGATGCTGCAGACCAAATATGGAACAAATCCTTTCATTCCTACAGAAGAAGAAAGATTTTAAAGAATTTGCTATGTTTCCCTATTGGGCCCTGCCCCTCAGCCCCCAGGGGGACCACACCCACCGTTTATACAAAATTGAGTCCCCTTGGCCCATGGATGCGCCAGACTAAATAAGGATAAAATCCCTTAATCCCTACAGTAGAAGAAGGATTTTTAAGGTTTTACCTCTATTTCCCCTATTGGGCCCCGTTCCTCTGCCCCCAGGGGGGCCACACCCACCATTTATACAAAATTGAGTCCCCTTGGCCTAAGGATGCTCTAGACCAAATTTAGTCAAAATCTACTTGGTCGTTCAGGAATAGTAGCATTTTAAAGGAAGAGTTGACGGACGGACGACGGATGGACGATGGACGACAGACACTGCGGTATGGCATAAGCTCACCATGGTCCTTCGGACTAGGCGAGCTAATTCTCCCTCTCCTCTTTTTTCACCCTCTTTAAGTGCGACGCATTGTTTTAATTTTCATTAATTAGCATCCTCCGATGATGTGACATGAGCATTTATGCGCATAATGGCAATCGGTGAATGGATAATAAAGAATAGGTGCATTTTGTGCTTGTGAAATGAAGGACAATTAACAGTAGTGGGAAAACATGCATGGAGAAAAGAGACGTACTCCGTTTATTTTTATTTATTTTTTATTCATATAAATAATAATTATTAATATATGTAGTGACTTTGTTTACTGTCATTGAATATATAAAATCTCAGAAATGTTCCTGGAATATATTTGAATTATATTTCTCAATGCGACTTTACCAACATAAGAGTTATTTCCCTTACACTGGATTGGATAATATTTTGACACGGCACAAATTCTTGTCAAACAGAAGCGGCAGTTGTGTCATGTTCTTAAATTGTTACATTTTCATAAATAAATACACCAGAAAAAGCATGCTGTGTTACAGAAATGTTTGATAAACATACTGTACACAGTTCACATATTGTCTCGTCTCAGAGCCATTACCGTTATCAACCTAACTTCCTAAGCACGATATGTCATATTAGGTTCCCGTTTAAAACACCAATATAAAGGTTATACTTCATCACTCATACGGTTTATAAGTATATATATTTACTTCTTCCTTCTACAGACAGCGTCAGTGCTTGACAGTCTTCACATGTGCTTTCTCGAATCATATGTGTTTCACACGCGTAAACCTCCTTGAGACCTCAATCCGAGTTGCTAAAACGCTCAAACCCGGTGAACGAATTTCACCACCACAACACTTGTAGAATGCACCGGAGATAAACATTTGTTTTCAGCAACTATTTAAAGTATGGATCATTATTTGGAGAAGAGTATCAGAAGACTTTATGTAACCCACAGGTGAGTGTCAGAGATTCTACTTTCTATTTACGATAACGAAACTATATAGCGGAAGCATGCAAGACTGAATTATGCGCATGCACCCCGACTAGTAGCGTTTTAAAGGAAAAAGAACTTAAGAAATTCTTGAAGTTCAAAGTAAATGTAACTGGTACTATGCTGCCATCAGTATCCACTGGTACTCGCTCTGGTGACCGCGTCCATAGACTCAATGCTAGTGCTGCTAGCTTTGCACCATTGAGTCACTTTATGACTTCAACACCAGTACAGACCAAGTGACAGTCTTGTTGATCATATATGTGCATATATTATTGTGAATTTCAATTCTATAAATGATTTTCATTCATGATTCACTATATCACTGCTCGTGTACCATTTCAACAAATTGTAACCTTTCCAACGAGAATCACAAATACCCTAGACTTGTTCCTGACAAATATGCCATCTTTGGTCAACAAATGCAAACCAATACCCGGAGTTTCAGACCATGAAATAGTCCTTATAGACAACAAATTTCCAGTCCACCAAACAAATAACCCAGAAGAATTATATTCCTGTGGAAGAAATCAGACTTTGCACAGATGAAAATTGATGTAAAAGCAAAACTCAACCAAATTCTAACAACCGAACTTAATGTTGAACAGGCGTGGTCAGTGTTCAAAGAAACCATAACAACTGCTATTGATAAACATGTCCCACAAAAGCTCTCTAGGTCTAAATTCACCAACCCCTGGGCCAATAACCACATAAACAGGTTATCAAGACAAAAGCGCAGAGCGTATAATAAAGCTGTCAAAAGCAAGTCACCTGAAGACTGGGACCGATACAGAAACATCGAAAGCAAGATGCAAAAGGAAACTAGGAAAGCTTATAGCTCATATTTGTATACTGTGATTAGCCTGGAAGCTAACGAAAACCCTAAAAAGTTCTGGAGCTATGTCAAAAGTAAACAAGAGGCCCATGGGCCTTAACGGTCACCTGATATATTTATACAGAGAGTTGATTTTGTTTTTAACATGAACAGAAATATTATTCAAAGTGACAAAAAACAATAAAACCACCTTACTCAATATCTAGCATACAGATTTCAGACTAAAAAGGATTTGAAACTAGCACCTCCAGCCCTTGGGGGTAGGGCTGGCTCAAAATTTTCAAAGTATCAAACTGTCAATTCAAGGTTATAATTCCAATCAAGTTATTAACATGTAATATTCAAAGTATCA
>NW_018406386.1:66486-95525 GCF_002113885.1 Mizuhopecten yessoensis
TTTTTGTTGACCTTTGTCCATGGAAGGTCCCTGCAAAATTTCATTGAAATTGGTTCAGGGGTTTTGGAGAAGAAGTCGAAAATGTAAATTGTTTACGGACGCACGACGGACGACGACGGACAAAAGGCGATCGCAATAGGTCACTTGAGACTTTGTCTCAGGTGACCTAAAAAGTAGACTCTTCCAACATTCCTCCTATTAGAGATCCTTCTGACAGCATCACCTACGCTGAACCTACAAAAAAAGCCCAAATTCTGAACAATCAATTTCATTCGGTCTATACTTTGGAAGACAAATCCAACATCCCAAAACTTCCAGAAAGCAAATATAAATCTATGCCAGATATCAAAATTAGTGAACCAGGTGTCCTTTAGCTCCTGAAGCGACTAGAAATACACAAGGCATCTGGTCCTGATAGCATTCCATCCAGAATACTAAAAGAGCTTGCTGCAGAAGTTAAACAAGCACTGACAAAACTCTTCCAAATATCATTAGACTCTGGATCAGTCCCGCAAGATTGGCGCCGTCTCTAAAAAAGGTGACAAACAACGAAGCTGCAGAAAATCATCGTCCTGTTTCTTTAACTTGTATCACCTGTAAATTACTAGAACACATCATTCATAGCAATCTCATGGATCACTTAGACCTCAACAATATACTCATCAAATTTCAACACGGCTTTCGATCCAAACACTCTACGGAAACACAACTAATTCTAACGGTAGATGACATCCTTAGGAACATAAACAACAAATCACAAACAGGCATTGCCCTATTAGACTTTTCTAAAGATTTCGATAAGGTCCCTCATGAACGTCTTCTTTCTAAACTACACTTCTTTGGCATTTGAAACAGTACAAATTCCTGGATAAGATCATTCCTAAACAACAGAGACCAACTTGTTTTAATAATGGGACCAAATCTGACAAGGCCCCTGTCCTTTCTGGGGTACCCCAGGGGACGGTCATTGGGCCACTGTTATTCCTCGTTTACATAAACGACTTGGTACAGTCAGTCTCCTGCAGGGTCAAACAACTCCAGGCAGACCTTGCTTGGCTAGAACAATGGGAGACTGACTGGCAAATGAACTTCAATGCCAGCAAATGTTGTATAATCAAAGTAACCAAAAATAAAGTCCCAGTTAAGTTCGATTACCAGCTTCATAACACGCTGCTGGATAACCTACCAGCTAGCAAGTACTTGGGTGTTACTATAACGGATGACTTCAGTTGGGGTAAACACATCCACCCCACTGTAAGTAAGGCAAAACACTGGGCTTCCTGAGATGCAATATGTCATCATGCTCCAAAAAAGTCAAATCACAAACGTATACCACTCTAGTGAGACCGACTATCGAGTATGCCTCTACATGTTGGGACCCATACACCACAGAAAACATCAGTACATCAGTACAAGAACTATCAGTACATGGAATTCTCTACCCAGTCACCTGACTTGAACCATTTCAAATCAGCTCTGCCTGCTGATCATCCTAAAAAAACTCTATATTAACTCTTATAATTATCATGCATGTATATAGTTTTATCTTATCATACAATAACCAAAAACATTAATGCCACCTCCAAGGACACCTAAAATGTTGGCAACTGCACTCATATCTATGAGATCTGCCGCAGTAAATGGAAGAAGAAGTATTTATCTGAAATAGGTGAAAATAATGTCGAAATTGGAGAGGGAAACTGGCCCATATTCGGCCGACCTGTTTATATCCATGATACTAAACTTTGACTTGAGTAAAAGGCTTTATATAAGTTGGACAACGTGTGCCGAATCCAAATTGTAAAACAGTTCTATGCCAAAAAAATGTTAAAATCAAAAACTGAACTTATATAAATTCTTCAAAATATAGCTTCAAGTAAATTTAAAACGCTTACCGCTGAATGGCCAGCGACTCTGCAAGTGAAATAGATCTACTGGAAGTTTTCATGTTCTTGGTAATATGGTGAAATTCTAACAGTTAGATATAGAACCCAGTCACGGTCCCTCGACGCAACAAGGGATGAAACCAATAACAGTTTGACGTTTCGTAAGGCCGCTTACATAAAACAGGAAGCGGAAGTGCAGGTGCCCGATATTGTTGTTTACCAGGGGCCTGTTCGTTTATGTGGAATAACCGGTTTGTCCGTTTGTAAATGTAATAATTTCGGATATAAATGTTGGCGAACCTGCACATGTTTATGCAGGCCTTACAATGCTTTGCCAAGGTTCGCCTGAAAGTAGCTTCAGATTACTAGGTCCGACCTGATTAGCTTCAGATTACTAGGTCCGACCTTATTTAATAAACGAAGAACTGCGGTCCGACCGGTTCAACCGTTTAAACGAAAACAGCCCTGGCCACTAGCCTCTATCTATCTATCTACATTGTATCTCTAGTATTTTAGTATCTATCTAGATGTAATTCACCCAAAATATATTATTACAGTATTGACAGACGAGGCCAGTACCTGTGACCAGGCAAACATTAAGTCAAACAAGATGACAACTTATATTTACTAAATAATTCGATACGACAGACATATGACTTAGATCTATGTTATTTCAGTACGACATATATGTGGTCTACTCACCCCACATAATTTCTTCGCATTTCACATGTCTGCTTGAAGGTTAGCTCCGGCATTGTGAACAACACTAGTCGTGGCGTAGATTATAGAAGACTGTCTACCTGCCAGGTGCCCGGGCATCTTTCAAATATATTCATGATTGACCATCGATATCTTTACTATGCCTACCTCAGGAGAGCTCATATGGCACACGTGACGTCACTGACACATATTCTGTTAACACTAGACTCTAATGCATCGCGCAAATTTATGGAAGCCGGTTAGGGCCAAATTACAAATTTCGTGAAAACACGACGTCGAGAGAAAACCCCAGTTTGATCAAGCGTGAGATTCAGACCACTCGCTCTCCGGCTAAGTAGTTCGGTTCGACAGGGACATTTAGTGAAGTGTCCCTGGGTTCGATAATAATAATCTTTGTTTAACGTCATGTACAATTGTCAACAACAAACATAAGCTCTGTAGAGGCGGTGACGGAAAAAAAGAGAGGGATGTCTGATTGGGTTAGTTGTTATATATCCCTCCGATGGCACGGTGGTTTTTCCACCTCGGGTTTTCCTCCACCACAAAAACATAATTTGTTCCCTCAGCGTCGCCGTAATAAAAGCTTATGTTTGTTGTTGACAATTGTACACGATTGTAGAGATTATTATTATTTATATATAGCTGTTGCAGAGACGTATAATAATATATACGTCTCTGGCTGTAGCAAATGACCTACAGTCAATTTAGATTCATATCGCCCAAGAAAAAACCTTTACACATCGCCCTAGAAAAACCTTTACCACGGACTTAGGTCTAATTCCGTGATGATATTTAAATGTGTTTGGTCTTTCATAATAATATCTGGACATATATGGTTTTGCCTACTATTGAGAATTGGTTGATGTGTACATGTAAACAGATAATGAAATTCGTCGCCAATTTCTCTTAAAATAACATAAACTACATAATCTATTTTCACGTGGTATATTGAACCACCTACCACTTTCAATTGGTAACTTAGTATTACATGTTCTAAACTTACAATACGCTTTGGCTATTTTCGGAGGGAGTTCTAGTAAAAACTTTTCTAAACAAAGTTCGTATATTCTATAATTGGTTGCTTTCGGAGAAGTATAAATTTCATTTCTCCAGTTTGATATAAATTTTTCTTTTAGTTTATAAAATATGGTACTTTTTAGCCAATGTATACTTCGAAACTCTTGACTATTAAATATATGTATCAGACTGCATTCTTCAAAAATACTTTTCACATATTTTAGCCATGATGATTCATAATTTGATAAAATTACTTAATTTATTCTGGTTGTTTTTTGTCAATTTAGCCCTAAATCCGACCATTCTTACTTTGACATTAATATCTATCGGAAACCTTCCAAGTTCTCCGTATATCATAAAGTTCGGTGTAGACGTTTTAACATTAAGTATGTGTTTGCAAAATTTTAAATGTAAACGTTCGATAAGTTTATAGTTACAGAAACCCCAAACTTCACATCCATATAAAACAATAGGTTTGATGGCTTTGTCAAATACATCAAGTTGACAATCTATTGACATATTATGATTCCTACATTTGGAAATAGCACCATACATTGTTTTTAAACCTTTACCATACAGTTGTTTAATATTAAACTGTGTCAAACCAGTTTTAGTAAAATAAACCCCAAGATATTTAAAATCCTTAGCTATTCCTATAGCAGTACCGTTGTATGTAAAATTAAGGCCATCAGGAATTCTTTTTCTACCAAATACCATGATTTTAGTTTTGCTGATATTGACTTTAAGATGCGATAGGTTGGAATATTCGAAAAAAAACATCAAATTGCTTTTGCAAATCCTCTGCCGTGTCTGATAGTAGTATAGTGTCATCAGCATATAGCATAACATAAAGCTTCATATATACATGTAAATCCTCTTCTAGCTGGTCGTTTATATTAGACAGACGTTTACAGTCACAGCATAATTAATATTTTCAATGTTGTTTCTAGAAATCTACAAACTTTTTTTAAGGAGAACAGTGTTGCAAATTGGAAACATTCCTGTCATTTTCACGGTCGTCGGATAATTATAGTAATACTTAGGTATATATTTTTGCCTCAGTTCCGTGATCTGACTGTTATTACAAATAAATAAATAATGGAATTCGTCGCCAACATCGACGTTACAGAGAGGACATATTCTATTTTCCCTTGGGATACCTGTCCATCTTCCTGTTTCGATAGAGAGTTTCGAATTTGATGTCCTGAATTTAGACATTATTTCCCGATCTTTTCCCCCAAGCCGTTTCAAATATTCTTCTAAGCCAAAATCTTTCTTAAAAATAGAATAGGTACTCCCTCTGGACGATATTGTGACGTCATAATTCAATTTTTGAATAAATTGATCCTGTTACTTAGATTTAAGTGTAATTTTCAGTAGCGACTTGCTTACAGTACATGTTTCTTGAAATATCCATACATAGTTCATTCCCGAGTTACCTAGTATTTCTGTGTGAAGTGTTATTTTCAAATCCCCAAACATCTGCACCATATATTAGAATTGGCAACACTATTGAGTCAAACAACTTTAACTGGAGATCAATTGGTAAAGGAATATTTCTAATTTTTCTGCGTACTGCAAATATTGCTTTTTGAGCCTGTTGAATTAGCCGTTCTTCTGCTTTGATAAAACTGCCATTGTAATTAAAAACAAGTCCTAGGTACATAAAACTATCTTCTATGTCAGGTTCAACAAATAAAAAAGTTAACTGTGCTCTACTTTTTCGTTTAGAAAATATCATAATTTGGGTTTTCTGGGTATTAACTGAGAGCTTCCAGTTTGAACAATATAACTCATGTTCATGTTCATTTTTTTCCCCCAAAAGTTTACAACTTATAGGTACCGGATGTTACTACAACCATACATATTCAATACATGCTTACCAGGGCGGCAGTTTGTATGTGTAAACAAATAAGTGGCATGTATTTTGAATGAATGATATACTAGTTATAAAATAAGTAACATGTATTTGAATGAATGTACATCATCAGTGATATACTAGTTAAAGAAAAAATAATAAATATAATGTATTGAAGGAGAACGCATTGTTGTTAGTTCATACATTTAAATTTGTTTTCAGATTCGCTCTCAACATAAATGATTTGTGCAGAAACTTTCCAAATTTTCATAATTCAGATGTATTGCTAGAGTTCATAAGACTGATGAATTTAAACATGCTGGGTTTCGGCCAATAATATTTTTTCATGTGAATATGTCAAAGTATCTGAAAAGATGGACATTTAAGCACAAAGTGGTATTCGTCCTCAATATCTAAATTGCATCATTTACAGATTCTTAAGTTCCTTGGTACATTTATATATCTACCTTGCCCAGTTTCTAACTGGTGACTGGACATTCTGAGTTTCGTAATGACTTTTCTGTACTTGAATTGGATAGGTTTCCCCCGAGATAAATTTTCATATCAAAACTTTGTGCACATATTAGGTGTCTATACATACCACATTTGGTCGATTCAGCTTTCTGACTCCTTATTTCTTGTACACAACAATCAAAAAGAGGTAATCGTCCCAATTCAAGATATACCATATTGTTATTGGCCGATTTCTTCACTTTTAGTAATTTCTTACACAAATCTAAATGTACACGTTCAATCTCTGGAGCTTTGTGCATACACCAAATTTCACTTGCATAAAAAGGGATAATGCTTACATATGTATCGAAAAGGTGTAGCATAGTTTTTACATTTAAGTACTTTGAAAACAATGCAAACATAGCTTTTCGTCCTTGGGTAGCTAATTGTTTTTGGATAGAAGTGAATTTATTATTGTATTTTAGAATATTCCTAGGTAAGGAAATTGATCCACACATTCGACTTTACTTCCTTTGTAATACCATTTTTCATCATTATGTAATCTTCCACCTTTTCTTAAAACTACAATTTTTGTTTTTTCCGCATTTACAGTTAAATTCCATTTGTTAGAGTATTCAAAAAGGCTGTCAAGAAGAGTCTGCAGGCCCTGTAAAGATTCCGAAAAAAATACCAAATCATCTGCGTACATTAACAGAAACAAACTTAACTCACCGAAGTCGTAGGCCTAATATGTTGCACCGTTTTCAATAAAGGACATTTCAAAAGCATTGATAAAAAGTGAAAACAGTAATGGTGACAAAATGTCCCCTTGCAATAAACCGACATTGTTTTCAAAAAAGTTAGAGCATTTCCCATTAATTGAAACACAGGATTTGACTGATTTATAAAGCGACTTAATAACAGACAACCTTTTCCCTCGAATACCAAGCCTAGTCAACTTGCGCCATAAACTTTACCTGTCGACAAAATCAAACGCTTTGCGAAAGTCCACAAAGCAACAGTACAAACGTTTCTTCGAAGATAAAGTTTTCGTTATAATAGAATGTAATGCGAAAATTGCACCAATCGTACTAAGTTCTGGACGAAATCCGAATTGTGCATCAGTAATAGGGTCATATTTTGTACACACATCTAAAACACGTTTATTTAGTACAGAGGTAAAAAGTTTACAAAGACAGCTATTTAAACTAATACCTCTAAAGTTATTAGGGTCATTTAAAACACCTTTCTTATGGACAGGGATAATTATGGCTGACGACCAATTAGAAGGAAAATAACCAGATTCTAGTCTATAATTAAACAACGTAGATAAAGTTGGAAGAAGACTAAGAAGCACGGCGATTTTGATACAACCCGTACATAATGTTGCGGGCGACAAAATCTAACACAGACATAGAAGCAATTTACCCATTGTGCAGAATATTGGCAAAGCCTTCGGCAGCTGACCAGAACATTTGCTCCAATTGTTCTCAACATCTCTGCAAGTGTTCGCTTCGTATACACTCCACTTACGTCTGGCTGTCCTCGCCTACTCCTATGGTGGCTTCTACAGTCATTGAACTTGTGACGTCACAGCCGGTGAGGTCACATTACGATTACGGTACGATTATGCTAGGTAGAAGGACAGATGGTGGAAATCGTACACTTTACACGTCAACATCTCGGCATTGGGCTAGCCGATTTTGATGCGGTTTTCGGCATTTTTGTTTTTTGGATAATGAAAAATAATAACATATTCATTTTTATTTTAGTTCAAGGTACACTTTAAAAGGTCTACCTTGTTTCTATTATTTAATTATTTTAAAACAAATATTTTAGAAAATGAAATACTTTATCAGAGACATATATACATAATAATATAATAATAATAATAAAATATTTTACATAACACATCACTTACATAATAAAAATACACATATGCAAAATATGCCCAGCCTAACTGACTTACGAGACACTACTTAAAATTTATATATATTAAAACATAGAATCTATTAACGATTCTCAATAAGAAGAACCATATATTATAAGGTACATAACATAACAAGAGGCCCATGGGGCATGGGCCTTAACGGTCAACTGAGTCCTACAGTATTTACTTTTGTTGTTGAAATTAATATGTACCAATTTGAGTAAAAAATAGTAAAGTATAACGTTAACCTAAGTTTGTCAGGACCATGAGTCGATCATTCCTAGACTGAGTTTCAGTTAAATCGGCCTATTAGAACTTGTTTTTAAGTTTGAAATAGTTATTTTCAAAAAAGTGACCGTGGCAGCCAAATTAGATTTCTGATCGACCCGAAAACTTACAACACTTTGTCAGGACCATAAGTCGATCATTCCTACCAAGTTTCAGTTCCTTGACTTTAAGTTTTAAATAGTTTTTCAAAATTGCGGTTGTGTCGGCCATATTGGATTTCTGAACGACCCGAAAAATAACAACACTTTGTCAGGACCATGAGTCGATCATTCCTACCAAGTTTCAGTTCAATCATACCAGCATAACTTGACTTCAAGTTTGAAATAGTTTTTTCGAAATGGCGGCCGTGGCGGCCAAATTGGATTTGGTTTAAACTTTCTTTTATTCAAGTATTTCAATTATATACATATATATGCAATATATATATACATATATAACATTTTGTAACAAAACACAAAATAGGAAATAGAAACAAGTGTCTTAGACACTTATGTAAATCTATCACCTTCAAGCTTAAGTTGAAAATGTTAAATGTTAACGGAAGACGGACGACGGACGACGGACGAAGACGGATAGCAATAGGTCACTAGTGCTAAAGCTCAGATGACCTAAAAATTGCATGCATGCTCAGAATCCGATGGTGAGAGAAGAGCGAGAGTGGTTGGGCCAATCCCTACCGACAAGTCGCCCCTCCCCCATCATCGGGACCTCGATGATTCGCAATTACTAGCACATCAAATACATATGAAATACATAAGTTAGATTTACTAAAATCATTTAAACTGAATTATAGTAAATGGTGAAAAGCATCGTAATGTTGCCTACTAGAAGCAATAATATGAACCATATATTACGAGGTATGTTGTCATAAAAAAATCTAAAATGCATATGAAGTTTTAGATACTACCACGTCTCCTTTTCATAAAAAGGAAAATTGACTTAGCTAAGACAGGTTGTAGCGATTCTTCATTCACAAGAAAAAAAAATTGTTCGTTATGATCCAAAGAAATAAATGATTGGTCTAAATTACTTGCTCTTTCAAACAGAGGGACTCTAAGGTCGAAATATAAGTTACATTCACATAAAAAGTTGATTTCATTCTCAATTTTATTATCACAGAAATTGCACAGCCTGTCATTTAATGGAGTGACTGGACGTGTATATCTACCCGTCTCATCATCATATGTTTATTTCCTCAAAACTGAGATACAGTTACATCGAAATCAAATAATAAGGAAGGGTAATAACGCACATTTAGTACTGATATGTTCTATGTGCATACATGTTTAACATACTTACTCCATCGTATGTATCAATTGGCATACATCAATGTATAATACTGTACAATCATATTGATATTTCGTTATGGTTAAATTATTATGTATGTCAATACATTCAAGGATTTAAAGTTGTACTTCTTCTAATCATGCAATTATTCTATTAAACCTCATTGGTCGTATTTATTCTTTATGTATCGCAAGAAAGAATATGCAATTCTTATACAAGTATTGTGTCCACTGTATATCGTCAGTTTAGGCATATGTTTATATTGTGCCCTGTGACGTATAGATGACCACACATAGTTACCAAGTGCAATCCAAGATACAGTAGCTCTTTTATTTCAGTGTCCGTTAGGTTTAAGTCCTTGTTGTATGGTTTAGCGAAGAACATTCGAAGTTTGTTTTCGTTGTCTAGTCCTGATAATGTCACAAACACAGTAGGTGGAAATTTGTTTTCAACTAAGTACCAATATGAAACTCTTAGTAACTTGGTCAAAGTACATGACGTAACAATGTGGCTAACCATATCTTGGTACCCCAGTCCACACCTGTCACATATGCGTGTCGTCCTCTGTGGTATACATGTGACCATGGCTGTCACAAGTTTGACTGCGCCGAGATCATTTGCAGTCTGGGCCATACTTAGTAAAATATATGGATGTTTGTATGTAGCATGGATTTCCCGGAAGCGAGAAAACTATTTATCCGACTCCATCCTCTTTTTAAGTTCGCGGTCTTCTTTTAAGTGTACAGCCCTTTTCACTATAATTTTCCACGCTCCTTTGGAAGGAAATGTACCTGTTTCTAAATATGAATATAAATGATGTTCCAGATGATAGTGTTGTAATATTTTGGTTATATCCGATATAAAACCTCGATGTTCGAAGAGTTCTCCTTTACATACAAATGTGTATAGTCTCCTGATGAAAACATGCTTAGCTTGAGTATGTATCGGTAGGGATATTAGAACTCTGAGGAAATTAAGCTTCCTTATGTCTATGTTTGCCGTTAGTCTTATCATACCAAACATGCTTTCAGTCATATCTGATCTGGTCATTTTATTTAGTCCCATGATGCGTTTCGTAGCGTAGTGCTGCAGTTGATTTGTACGTTTCACATTAGCCAGTGTCAAATTGGACCATAATTCGCATCCGTAGAGAGCGGTAGGTATAACAACAGTTTTGTATAGTTTTTCCAATGTCATAGTGTTCAAATTAGTGAAATCTGTTCCTATTCCTGTTAACGAATGTATGGCGTTTTTCCGTTTCCGGTATCCTTTTTCAACCTTGTTTGCTGATTTTAATTTTTGTTCACTGGTATCCCTACATGTATGTATTCACTTTGCACAGATATTCGTTCATTGTTTATCTCCAATTACTAGAATAGCACACTTGCTATTGTTAAAGGTGAATCGCCAGGATTTTGAGTAATTGCCTGCTACTTCCAGCATGTTAGATAGTGCCCGCGGACTTGTAGCAATGAGACATGTTGGACTCCCGCTGTGCAGGTCTATCACGGTAGCACCACATTTCAAGTCTTCTATCTGCTTTAGTAGTTCGTTGATGTAAACAAGGTATAAAAATCCAGAGGGGATCCCGCCTTGCCTTACCCCGCGCTTTACATGGTACCATTTTGAGCGAAATGAATTTACAAGAGCATAGCTTTTGATATCAGTGTACGATGCTTCGATGACATCTTTTAGCGATCCCGTTATTCCAATGATTTCTAATTTGCTTAAAAGAGCATCATGCCAAACGTTGTCAAACGCTTTCCTTGTGTCTAGAAACGCGACATATACTTTGCTGTGGAGTTCTAGATTTGCAGCGATCGTTTCATGTAGGGTAAATGATGTCGTGATGCTGCTGAGTCCACTTTGGAAACCCTGCTGTTGCTTGTTTGGGAAGGGCGTTTCCGGTATGGCACACCACACTTTAATCCTTTCGTAAATCACTTTTTCCAATAACTTGTACATAACAGGAAGTAGTGATACTGGTCTGTAACTGTCCGGGTTTTTACGTGATTTATTGTTCCGTTTATAAATTGGGATTGGGATTCCAAGTTTCCATGTTTTGGGTATGTATCCTTGTATTTTAATCGCATTAAAGAGACGTAATACCATACAAATAAGTTGCCTACCTCCGTAACGAATGTGTTCGTTATGCAACTCGCTTTTTTAAAGTTCATCTTTCGGATCGCTGATTCCACTTCTTCGAACGTAAATGGGCAACCAAATATAGGGTATTCCTGTATGCTGCTTTTTGAATTAGGTATACTGTCGCTGTTAGTATTGGTGTTACTGTATATATCTTCAAAATATGATGCAAAAGTATCCGCAAATTCTCGTGGGCCTCGCGCTGTGCTACCTTCGTACTCTAACTCATTACAGACATTTGGCCTCTTATTCTTTCGTTTTGCGATTAGTCTCCAAAATCGTCTCCCATCGTAGTCTGCGGTTCTCTCTAGTTCCCTATCACATTTATCCATATAATCGTTAATCGCGTTTGTATGTATTGTTCTGAATGACGATTTCGCTTCTTTGTATTGTTTGTAGGTCGAATGTTCTCGCCCTCTTGGTTTTCCAGCAGAAATCCACTCTTTCCTTTTGCTTCGTGCAAGTTTATGGGCACTCCTGACATCTTTAGTAAAGTAAGGTTTTATTTTAGAATTGAGTTTCTTCTGCGGTGTTGTTGAGCGTGCCGCAAGGACTATAGACAGAGTCAATATTTCTGTGAACGCTTCAATGTCATAATTAGTGTTTATTTCCATCATTTCCATTTCCGACAGTTTGTGATGTAGTCTTAGTTGGTAGGCTATTATATGGTGTATATTAGTGTTTTGCCAGGATATGTTGGGATGATTTGCTGTTCTGTATCGCTGTCGTCTTTCTCTTTTGATAAACCACATGTTTCAAACGCGGACACATATATGTGATATGTTGATGTATTGGAGAGTATGCAGTGTATGCATGGTGGCTATATGTATATAGATATTAAGGCGTGTAAATATGTAATGTTGAATGCGGACACATATGTGTAGTTATGTAGGCCTGTATATATGTGTAAATATTTAAATATAATTTGAGAGTTTTCTGAATCACTGTAATTTATAGAGATTGTGTTTATGTTGCATGAATCCGTGTGCTATATACATAATACGATACGTTGCATATTTTAAAAAAAAGTTCACATGGGCGGCCTTTTTCAGCATAGACGGCGCAGTGGAATGTATTTCAAGGAAAAAATGGATGACCAGGAGGAAGATTTACGGGACGGGATGTCACAGACATTTGACATGTTGAGTACAACTGGCGTCGTCTGTGCTAGATCTGTCCCCTCTCGTGACCCGCAATACCATGAAACATTATAGTATTACTTGTTAAATTTCAATGTGTGCTAACTGTAAATCTCTGAGACGATTTCATTTTTTATGTTAATTACACACACGGATATATATATATATATATTTAATTATATTTTTTCCTCTCAAATTATCATGATTATGCCATTTTTCCTGTCAATGTATTGTCACCCACCATGGTCGACACAGTTATAAAGTCGATCATCGCTGATGCCAATTGTTGGCTTCATATCAATGTATATAGTTTTTGTTCTATGCCTTTTCGATCCTTGTGTTCTTTTCCTGTTTTTTCTTCGTGTGTCTTATTCTTCTTCCTTAATCTATTTCTTTCCTCTTCTTGACTCCATTACCCCCTCCTCCCTAGGATATGCTTGTTCATCCCAGTCACCGTTGGCAGACCTCCATCAATTTTTAGTGATTTTTAATTTTGACCCTCCATGACGGGTTATGACTTATGCGCATGGAGGGTTGCCATGGGATGTTTCTATTGTAAGTTAGCATGTTTACCAGTCACCCTTGTATTTGAAAACAAGTACTTCAAAAGGTTTAAAACATTAATCTCCATCGGACCTATTTGTTGCTAATGCAGTTGTCCCACTACATCCGCAATCCATTCAATTCAGCCTTAATTATCTTACTGATAGCTGGTGATATCCACCCTAACCCGGGGTCCAATTCTAATAATAGCTCGGCTCCCAGTGTCCTTAGTCCCAAATTAAATTTCAAAATACATTATATCTAATTTGTAACCTATATAAACCCCCCTTTTATAATAATGATAGTTTATGGCAGCATCTGAGACACTCGCTTGATATTGCATTTGAAGAAACGAGCAATATAATAATCACAGGAGATTTAAATGTTGATTTTCTAAAAACTGTTGGAGGCGATCTATCTAATATTATGTCTAACTATAATTTGACCAATATAATAACTGAACCAACTAGACAAACCGATACCTCCTCAATACTTGTTGACCCTATTATTGTTAGTGATACTGTTAATGTGTGTTTTTCTGATGTTATTGAAATTGAGCGAACTATTAGCGATCATGATGCTGTTTCTGCAATTGTGAATATTCATGCTAAAATTAAACATTGTTTTAAAAGAAAGATGTGGTTATACGACCAAGCTGATGTCAACAAACTTAAAGACACGATAAATAGTATCCCTTGGTTAGCCAATCTTGCCAACTTATTAAATGTTAATGAAATGTGCAATTTCTTTACCGGGAAATTTGTTGATGCCGTTGTCAAATGTATACTATCAAAAGTAATATTAGTACGCGATAGTGATAAACCGTGGATGAATGGATTGTTAAGACGTAATATTAGGAAAAGAGATGGACTTAAAAAAATAATGTTTAACAATAACAGTGAGCAACAAAAACAAGTACAAATACATGAGAAATAAAGTAAATAATAGGATTAAGAGAGCTAAAGAAATATATATGTTTAACAATAACAGTGAGCAACAAAAACAAGTACAAATACATGAGAAATAAAGTAAATAATAGGATTAAGAGAGCTAAAGAAATATATATGTTTAACAATAACAGTGAGCAACAAAAACAAGTACAAATACATGAGAAATAAAGTAAATAATAGGATTAAGAGAGCTAAAGAAATATATATGTTTAACAATAACAGTGAGCAACAAAAACAAGTACAAATACATGAGAAATAAAGTAAATAATAGGATTAAGAGAGCTAAAGAAATATATATGTTTAACAATAACAGTGAGCAACAAAAACAAGTACAAATACATGAGAAATAAAGTAAATAATAGGATTAAGAGAGCTAAAGAAATATATATGTTTAACAATAACAGTGAGCAACAAAAACAAGTACAAATACATGAGAAATAAAGTAAATAATAGGATTAAGAGAGCTAAAGAAATATTTTTGATAGCATAAATACAGTAATTGATAAAAGTAACAACAATCCTAAGATTTATTGGAAACTTCTCCGAAATATTCTTAAAGCTAAACAAAACACCGAAATATCCCCGTTATTAGACGGTACTACAAATGAAATAATTTATGACCACGATAGAAAATGTGAACTCTTAAATAACTACTTTAGTTCGGTGTGTTCGTTATCAGAAATTGATACAAATAAAGAATTGCCTTTTTTTGAGAGGAGGACTGACTCCATCTTATCAGAAATAAATATAATTCCCAGTGAAGTTGAAGATAATATAAAAATTCTAGATGTAAATAAGGCATCAGGTCCTGACGGTATTAGCCATAACATGCTCAAATTATTATCTAGCGAGATTTCTGTACCGCTATCCATTATTTTTAATTATTCTCGGTCTTCTTGTTCATATCCTGATAACTGGAAAATCGCTCATGTCATGCCTATCTATAAAGCGAATGATGCTAGTATTACCACATCAACTTATTGAGCTATATCATTCAATAGTTACCTCTTTAGACAATTAAGAACATTCTCTATTAATATTTTGTGATTTTTCAAAAGCTTTTGACCGCGTCTGGCACAGAGGTCTAATCATAAATTGAATAATTATGGCATTTCTGGCCCTCTTCTTCTGTGGATAACTAGTTATCTTTCAAACAGACAACAGGCGGTTTTTATCAATGATTCTCTTTCTTCCTTTAAGGCCATAAAAGCTGGTGTTCCTCAAGGTTCTGTTCTTGGTCCTCTTTTCTTCCTTATATACATAAATGATATTTCCTGTGATCTTTCCTCTCTCTGTAGACTTTTTGCTGATGATACCGCTCTTTCTTATTCGTCCCAAGACTTAAACAAAATTTCATCCAATGCAAAATCTGATCTGAGAAAACTTGAAGTTTGGTCCAAAGAATGGCTGATGTCTTTTAACCCTACCAAAACTGAGGCCCTAGTCATCTCAAATCGGAAACTTCCATTCATCCCTGCATTCACATTTAATAACACCCCCATTCGAATAACTAACCAACATAAGCACTTAGGTGTTGTTCTTACTAACGACTGTAAATGGAATGTTCATGTTGAATATATTGTCAGTAAAGTAACCAAATACATAGCAACCCTTCGTAAACTAAAACTTACTATAAAAAAGAAATAAATTAGAAAAACTATATCTTACTTATGTTCGACCACTACTGGAATATGCATGTGAAGTATGGGACAACTGCGGTGAAACAAATGCCATGTTACTAGAAAAAATCCATCTAGAAGCTGCAAGAATAGTCACAGGGCTGCCCACATTCACTAAAAAAGATTTCTTGTATCAAGAAACCGGATGGTTACCCCTTTCGAAACGAAGAGATGCTCGGAAACTTTCCTTGTTTTATTCTATAGTAAATAACATGGCACCTAAATTTCTTACTGACTTATTACCAATGTATATTGGAAATATAGCTCCGTATAATTTGCGAAATGCACATTTACAGCGGGAATAGCACATCCGTTTACAACTATCAAAACATTCTTTCTTTCCTTCCACATTAAAATTCAGGAACAACTTGAACAACACTGTAAGAAACTCACCCTCACTAAATTCTTTCAAGTCTAAAGTAATAAAGTCTATGATAGTAAATAATTTGTTTAGCAAGCATTTCGTAAACTATGGACAGAGAAAATTAAATATACTCCTTTGTCGTCTTAGAAATCGAGCTAGCTCATTAAATTATGATCTTTTCAGAGCAAATCTAGTCGGTTCAGCTGATTGCGGGTGTGGGCATCACTATGAAGATTGTTATCATTTTTTCATTATTTGTCCTTTGGATTCTAATTTACCAAGAACACTCATTACCGAATTAGAATGGTACGAAGGCGACATAAACGTAGATATTCTTTGTAAAGGTGACCCCAACATCTCACCAAATGATAATATGAAACTAGCCAAGGCTGCACAGCATTTCCTGGGAGGATCGGGTAGATTTGACTAACTACCAACCCCACTCCTCTCTATCCAACCTCCAACCCCAGTCNTCTCTCTCTCTCTCTCTCTCTCTCTCTCTATGAATCCAATTCATTAATAACATATTTATTTTCTTACCATCATGTGACAATTGTGTATTATTATATTTGTCTGTATTACGGGAGAAGTCAATTGATAAGTTGGAAAAACTTACCGACTAATCCCTTTGTCAATTTGTTGTGAATAAAATATATTTAAACTAAAGTGGTGACGTAATGTTCCGGTTGTAAATCTCTTTTGAATAAACGGTATGTTCGTAATTTATTGCCGTTAATGTTACATGTATCACACCAAAGAATGGAGAACCACGTCTCTTCATCTTCATTTGGTTTTTGACATAACAGATTTAGTTGAATTTAGAGCGCCATTAATAATATTGGTGATACCAAACTTACTTGCTAATTTTTTAGCTTACAACACACCCTCAAAACTTCAATTCGTTGTTTGGATACACAAGACATCCAACCCATATAGCCGTTTTTTTACCTAGATTGGAAGAATTTCTTCCAACACCTAGAAATAACTTCATTGTACATTGTTTATTATGCGGTGTTCGGATTGCCCCTAAATGGCACTACAGTAAAATAATTACTTCAAATTTGGTAACTAAAACACAAGACATTATAACATCTCTTAAACGCTTAAGATATTGTTGTTTGAAATTTGAAATTGTAATTTTAAAGCTTTTAACCCACGGTGACCTTTGATTCCGGCTAGCACTTAAAGTTGACCTTTGACCTCATTACTGTAGAAAAAGATTTGCACTGCTGGTCTACATAACATATTCAACTATCATGACTCTAGTCCAAATAATTCTTAGGATATTTTTGTTTGAAGTATTTAACATATTTGAGCCCTGTGACATTGAAAGTAGGTCAAGGTCATTTTAACGAGGAAACTTTATAGCACTCTATCCCGGGTACCTACTGGCCAAATGTCATGACCCTAGGTCCTCCAGTTCTTCAGAAGAAGTCGTTCAAAAGAAAAAGTCGAGGGATGGACGAAGGACGACTGACGACAAACAGACGACGGACTCCGCAGTGCAGCATAAGCTCAGATGGCCCTTTGATTTTAAACTGATTTGCTGTTTATTGGAAATAATCAAGTGTATGAGCCTGACAAAATTGTTATTTCGAAGCTGATTTGAAACATCAGTTTACTGGCCATTTTAGCTCCCTTGTATATATTTTGAAATTGAATTCAAAGCCAACAGCAGATTATGCTGAAACTACCTAGGGTAGGTGGACAAGATAAGTACAATATTGCTACTCTATTTAGTTCAGAATCTACAGAAAGTGATTAAGCTGAACCTTACTAGAAATGATGGTTCCTACCCAGTAGTGCTATTTTCGGTTTGCTCACCTGTTCATTCCTTTGCCATCTGATTATGCCATAAGAACTCATTTGAGTGTTAAGGACGCCCTTAGGGCAGGTGAGTTAAACAAGAGGCCCATGGGCCTTAACAGTCACCTGAGTCCTACAGTATTTATTTTTGTTGTTGAAATATGAAGTGGAGATAATGATGTCAATCATCCCTAAATCATATTAATTTGCGAAATTCATAAAAGACATGAGACAAGTGAATATCATTGCAATATTTTATTCTTTTCCATTTACAATTACAAATGAAATACAATCCCTCATTTTAGGACTAACTCTAAGTGTACCTATATCCCTCTGTATCAACAAAGTTTGTTTACTTTCAAAGTTGTTGTCAAATGCTTCTTTACTGACAGAACCGTTAATTATAGCTGATAAAGATTTACTTTGGAATCATTAACTGAATCTTCAAATATTTTCTATAAATTCCATTTTTTTTCTATATCCAGATAAATCAATTACTGTTCTTGAAGTTTAATTTTTAAGATAATAGTAAAGATAAAAAAAATCATATATAATTAATGCATTATCCTATGACCCATAATAAACAATTATGATTGTTTTATCAGAATAAGAAGAGATGTCAAAAAAAATATATTCTTAAGTACTTAAAGTACTTTTCTAAACAGATTCATTCAATTATATTCACATATTAATTACTAATGAGGTAAAAATAGCAAACCTCTGTGACACGAACTGTACGATTTGCAGTACATGCTAAGAGTACTGTAACATTGTACTGTACACCTTTGTACATAGAAAGAAGATATAACAGAACACAGGCTTTAGAGAACAAATCACCCGATTACATGATTAACTATACCCTACTTTAACTCTGTTAACCCCTGGTAGCTAGCCCCTAGGAAGGAGTTAACCCTTGGTAGCTAGCCCCTAGGAAGGAGTTTACCCCTGGTAGCTAGCCCCCTAGGAAGGAGTTAACCCCTGGTAGCTAGCCCCTAGGAAGGAGTAAACCCCTGGTAGCTAGCCCCTAGGAAGGAGTTAACCCCTGGTAGCTAGCCCCCTAGTCAGTACACATATCAAATCACCAGTCTGTGTATGACCTTGAAGTCAGTACATCATATCAAATCACCAGTCTGTTATTTTTGTTTCTGGAAGCAATTCAGAAACTCTAAATTTCTTGCCACACTTAACAATCAACAGTTCTGAATGACAATGAATTTGTGATGTTTTACAATTTGCAGATTTGTTCAGACTACATGTAAAGTAAAATGAAACCTCCCAAATTATAAGTAATACGGTACACAGAAAAGGGAGGCTTAATACCCATTGAGAATAACACGGGTAAAGTAGGGTAGATTTAACACCAGTATTACACACTACTGTATATACATTTACACACACTTCATCACATCTCAGACCTAAAGACAAACTTCAAAACATATAACAAAATGTTGTGCATGGGCACAAATTGTAAATTTCCAATGAATCCATGGTTTAAATAAAGGTGTATTAACAAAAAAATAACATTCCTGATAAATCTCACAACTCATTCATTAATTGTCAACATAATTTACATTTTTAATTATAAAAGTATATCAATCAGTTGTTAAAAGCAGTAGGGTTAATAATTAATTGAGACCTATAGACAGTTTTACAAATCAATAATCATTAGTTCAATTTCCTAAATCTAAAATATATTCTGTTACATTAAATGACCATTTTGTATTGAAGCCAACTTTTAGTAATACCACATATAAATGTTGTAATTGACTGTACTGTTTTGTTATACAATAACGTATTTTTTTTTTTTTTATTAAAGCTGTGCATTCCAACAAGAACAAGGAAAACTATGTGGAAGTGTAACTCAGGAATACAAATCTTCATCACATCACTGTTGATTGATAGCTTATTGAAATAAATACATATAATACTCACTGTACACAAATCTTGGTTATACTGGCAATACATAAGTACATATAGATACTGAAGCAGTTCAACTTTCATCCTAGTGTTCCTGTGATAAACCCACCAATCTCGTTCTCCACATAATAATGGCCATCAGCGTTGTATCGAGAAATATTTTTTATTTTTTTGTGTCTATTGATGATATGTGATTTTATTTTGTAATTTCAATATTATTGAAAAGATGCCATATGAATGGGTTTGATCACAATTTGAACAAGTGCCCAGACTTATTCCTAAATCTGACAGTGCAGAACAATTCTTCCTAACATGATCCTCATTGGGCTGAACAAAAGGATTGGTGCCACAGTGTAAACTATGTATAGTCAGTAAATCTCTTTATAACCTTTAACATGACTTTCACCTTCAATACATTAAAAAAACTGAATCAGTATGAGATTCACATATATATACATCCCAAAATTTTTTTTAGTATCAAAACTTAATAAACAAAATAGATATCTGAGGTGTAGATTTTAAATACTGGGTATGTCAGATTCTTTGGAAAAGTTATACAAAACACAAATAATAACTTAACAGATTGTTAATAAAACAAAACACAAATAATGACTTCACATAGTGTTAATAATCAAACTGCACATATGTTCTTATAAAGGTAATCAATATTACTAATGGTGACACATATGTCAGATTATCAGTACATGACACTTTCCAGCATCAGTGAATTACTTTAACAAGACAATACATAAAACACCTGTATCATTACTAGGCAATCACCATAGCAAACCACCGGTCTGTGTATGACCTTGACGTTAGTACATTAAAGCAAAACACCGGTCTGTGCATGACCTTGACGTCAGTACATCATGGCAAAACACCAGACTGTGTATGAAATTGACGTCAGTACATCATAGCAAATCACCGGTCTGTGTATGACCTTGACGTCAGTACATCATAGCAAAACACCGGTCTGTGTATGACCTTGAAGTCAGTACATCATATCATATTACCAGTCTGTGTATGACCTTGAAGTCAGTACATCATAGCATATTACCAGTCTGTGTGTGACCTTGAAGTCAGTACACCATACCATATTACCAGTCTGTGTATGACCTTGAAGTCAGTACACCATAGCAAATGACTGGTCTGTGTATGACCTTGAAGTCAGTACACCATACCAAATCACTGGTCTGTGTATGACCTTGAAGTCAGTACATTATACCAAATTACCAGCCTGTGTATGACCTTAAAGTCAGTACACCATACCAAACCACTGGTCTGTGTATGACCTTGAAGTCAGTACTGAAATCAGTACATGGTTCATCATAAATGTAGTCTAGAAGGTAAAATATATAAATAAAATTTTGTGTGTTTTATTTGTTTAATTTAACTTTAAAAGAATCTTAAGTAGGAAAAATACCAGGTTAACACAAGATAATTAACAGAGCAGAACTCAACAACAGAAGTTAAACAATAGTGTAAAAATAGATGTATAAGAAGATGGAAAATTGTTATCAATAGAATTATAAGGTTGGACAAAAATAACATAAAAATATCTGTTACATTTATACATACCGGGTAAAAAAATCAGATGATTATATATACATATATCAAGTAAAAACCTATATACACACGAGGTAAAACAAAATTGATACACACAGGTATATGTGAAGAGGACAACAAAATGGACGATAGTTTTACGGTCATACCATATAGTTTAGTTAGCTTGTCATAACTGGTTCATTGAACACATCCCAATATTGAGCTGATTTCAAAAACAACTTGAACTTTGAATTTGATTTGAACTATACAATGCATGATAATGTCCCCATACTGAGCTCAATCAGGTCAAACAGGTATGAAAGCCTTGCCTCTGGTAGGCATCCTGTAGAAATTGTACCCGAGTCCTATCATTATTGTCATCAATGAGACTGGAGGCAGGACCATAACACTTTAGGAAAAACAGAAATATAATCTTCTTATTAATGTCTCTTGATATTAGCTTGAACATATTTTTTGTGTTATAGACTAGAATATAAAATGATCCTTGATTGTTGTGTTAGAACTAACATGAAGGTGACCTATCTTTTTACACAGAGGTGATGATTACAACCTATTGTCTAATCCTAGACAGAAAACTGTCATAAACCTGTGTTCAGGTATAAAACAGTAAGTCTAATACCTGTGTTCAGGTATATCAATCTGAAAATTTCTGACTAAAAAATGCCCACTTAACTGATGTTGATAATGTAAAAAATAACATTTTGACTGAACTGACCACTCAACAGAAGTTTATCAAGCCACAAAGCTTTATGATATGTAGACAGGAAACTTGATACCATTATTCTATATTTAAGACAAAATTGTCATCTTATAAAAAAAAACAGTATCAGCGTATGTATCATTGATTAAATCAAAACCACAGGTGTATGCAGGATTTTACATGACAATTAAACAAAGCATGATATATAAGTTAATAATTTCAACTAAAAAGATAAAGTAGAGTCACTCATGTTCATGGTCCCACGGGATGTGTCCTATCATACAGAAAAGACACACATCTACAAAATGTTTGTATATCACTCATACACAAAGGGGTGTTCTCAAAGGTCACAAGTTGTTTATAAGTTTCCAGAAATATCACACAAGGATCATCTCAAAACTGAATTATACTGCCTACAATCCAAACTGCATAGTTAAACAAATCTACACTGGGATACACCCACATCAATACAACTGGTCCACTGGTTTTCCATGGTGGATGATAAAATGAAAACAACGTCGCAGCATACATCCTCCTCCTAGGAGCTTTGTGAGGTGTAGGTCTTCAGCAATGCACGAGGTTGGTCCACCTAAAGGAAACAAAAACTTATCATCATACAAATGTATCAACCATTGTATAATGGGCACATAGTGTGACAATGAAGTTAGTGGGGGCTTGATAGTGGGACAACCTGGTTAGTGGGGGCTTGATAGTGGGACAACCTGGTTAGTGGGGGCTTGATAGTGGGAAAACCTGGTTAGTGGGGGTGGGGGGGGCTTGATAGTGGGTAAACATGGTAAGTGGGGGCTTGATAGTGGGACAACCTGCTTGATAGTGGGTAAACATGGTTAGTGGTGACTGGGTAGTGGGACAACCAGATAAGTGGTGACTAGATAGTGGCACAAACAGATTAGTGGTGACCTGATAGTGGCACAAACAGATTAGTGGTGACCTGATAGTGGGACAACCAGATAAGTGGTGACTGGGTAGTGGGACAACCAGATAAGTGGTGACTGGATAGTGGGACAACCTGATTAGTGGTGACTGGATAGTGGGACAACCAGATAAGTGGTGACTGGGTAGTGGAACAACCAGATAAGTGGTGACTGGGTAGTGGGACAGCCAGATAAGTGGTGACTGGGTAGTGGGACAACCAGATAAGTGGTGACTGGATAGTGGGACAACCTGATTAGTGGTGACTGGATAGTGGGACAACCAGATAAGTGGTGACTGGGTAGTGGAACAACCAGATAAGTGGTGACTGGGTAGTGGGACAGCCAGATAAGTGGTGACTGGGTAGTGGGACAACCAGATTAGTGGTGACTGGGTAGTGGGACTAACAGGTAGTGGAACAACCAGATAAGTGGTGACTGGGGAGTGGGACAACCAGATAAGCGGTGACTGGGTAGTGGAACAACCAGATAAGTGGTGACTGGGGAGTGGGACAACCAGATAAGCGGTGACTGGGTAGTGGAACAACCAGATAAGTGGTGACTGGGTACTGGGACAGCCAGATAAGTGGTGACTGGGCAGTGGGACAACCATATAAGTGGTGACTGGAACGTGGGACAACCTGATTAGTGGTGACTGGATAGTGGGACAACCTGATTAGTGGGGACTGGATAGTGGGACAACCAGATAAGTGGTGACTGGGTAGTGGGACAAACAGATTAGTGGTGACTGGATAGTGGGACAAACTGATAAGTGGTGACTGGGTAGTTGGACAGCCAGATTAGTGATGACCTGATAGTGGGACAACCAGATAAGTGGTGACTGGGTAGTGGGACAACCAGATTAGTGGTGACTGGATAGTGGGACAAACAGATTAGTGGTGACTGGATAGTGGGACAAACAGATTAGTGGTGACTGGGTAGTGGGACAGCCAGATAAGTGGTGACTGGGTAGTGGGACAACCAGATTAGTGGTGACTGGATAGTGGGACAAACAGATTAGTGGTGACTGGGTAGTGGGACAGCCAGATAAGTGGTGACTGGGTAGTGGGACAACCAGATAAGTGGTGACTGGATAGTGGCACAAACAGATTAGTGGTGACCTGATAGTGGCACAAACAGATTAGTGGTGACCTGATAGTGGGACAAACAGATTAGTGGTGACTGGATTGCGGGACAACTAGATAAGGGGTGACTGGGTAGTGGGACAACCTGATAAGTGGTGACTGGGTAGTGGGACAACCAGATAAGTGGTGACTTGATATTGGGACAACCAGATAAGTGGTGACTGGATAGTGGGACAACCTGATTAGTGGTGACTGGATAGTGGGACAACCAGATAAGTGGTGACTGGATAGTGGGACAAACAGATTAGTGGTGACTGGGTAGTGGGACAAACAGATTAGTGGTGACTGGATTGCGGGACAACTAGATAAGGGGTGACTGGGTAGTGGGACAACCTGATAAGTGGTGACTGGGTAGTGGGACAGCCAGATTATTGATAACTGGATAGTGGGACAAACAGATAAGTGGTGACTGGATAGTGAGACAAACTGATTAGTTGTGACTGGATTGCGGGACAAACAGATTAGTGGTGACTGGGTAGTGGGACAAACAGATTAGTGGTGACTCAATAGTGGGACAGCCAGATTAGTGATGACCTGATAGTGGGACAACCTAATTTGGGGTGACTGGATTGCGGGACAACTAGATAAGGGGTGACTGGGTAGTGGGACTAACAGATTAGTGGTGACTGGGTAGTGGGACTACCAGATTAGTGGTGACTGGATAGTGGGAAAAACTGATTAGTGGTGACTGGATAGGGGGACAACTAGATAAGTGGTGACTGGGTAGCGGGACAACCAGATAAGTGGTGACTGGATAGTGGGACAACCACATTAGTGGTGACTGGGTAGTGGGATTAACTGATTAGTGGTGACTGGATAGTGGGACAGCCAGATTAGTGATGCCCTGATAGTGGGACAACCTAATTTGGGGGGACTGGATTGCGGGACAACTAGATTAGTGGTGACTGGGTAGTTGACTGGATAGTGGGACAACCTGATTAGTGGTGACTGGATAGTGGGAAAAACTGATTAGTGGTGACTGGATAGTGGGAAAAACTGATTAGTGGTGACTGGATAGTGGGGCAACCTGATTAGTGGTGACTGGATAGTGGGAAAAACAGATTAGTGGTGACTGGGTAGGGGGACTAACAGATTAGTGGTGACTTGATAGTGGGACAAACTGATTAGTGGGGACTGGATTGCGGGACAACTAGATTAGTGGTGACTGGATAGTGGGGCAACCTGATTAGTGGTGACTGGATAGTGGGACAAACTGATTAGTGGTGACTGGATTGGGGGATAACTAGATAAGTGGTGACTGGGTAGTGGGACAACCAGATAAGTGGTGACTGGATTGGGGGACAACTAGATAAGTGGTGACTGGATAGTGGGACAAACTGATAAGTGGTGACTGGATTGAGGGATAACTAGATAAGTGGTGACTGGGTAGTGGGACAACCAGCTTAGTGGTGACTGGATAGAGGGACAAACTGATTAGTGGTGACTGGGTAGTGGGACAACCGGCTTAGTGGTGACTGGATAGAGGGACAAACTGATTAGTGGTGACTGGATTGAGGGAAAACTAGATAAGTGGTGACGGGGTAGGGGGACAACCAGCTTAGTGGTGACGGGATAGTGAGACAACCAGATTAGGGGTGACTGGATAGTGGGACAACCTGATTAGTGGTGACTGGGTAGTGGAACTAACAGATTAGTGGTGACTGGGTAGTGGGACAACCAGCTTAGTGGTGACTGGATAGTGAGACAACCAGATTAGTGGTGACTGGATAGTGGGACAAACTGATTAGTGGTGACTGGATTGCGGGACAACTAGATTAGTGGTGACTGGGTAGTTGGACAGCCAGCTTAGTGGTGACTGGATAGTGAGACAACCAGATTAGTGGTGACCTGATTGTGGGACAACCTGATTAGTGGTGACTGGATTGCGGGACAACCTTTTATTGTTGGTTACCAGGACAACAGTGGAGGGCTTATAGAGGTCAGAAAATGGTCAATAGATATGGTTCACAAGAACGTTTATTCTTGTGATGAATCAACTATGAATTGCAAAGTAAAAAAATGTTTACTTGGTTTAAGTAAAACGTGACAAACTAATATCAGATGTTATATCGTGTCACACAGGCAGCAATTAACCAATCAGATTTTACGGGTAAATGAATATGCATGTATCACAATAATTATGTTTTTATTAAACTTGGTTATAATTAAACCATTTTCAGAGCAGTAAATAAATGAATTGAAAGCAATTAATCATTCAGAATTGAGCAGGCTAATTTACTTTGCAAAATTTACACACAGACAATGTTAGCGCTGGAACAAAGCTTGAGACTTGCTGTTTGTGAACAAAGCTTGAGACTTGCTGTTTGTGAACAAAGCTGGAGACTTGCTGTTTTGTATGTGCATACATTTGAATGAAAATGAACCTTTGTTAGAACAGTTATAGCAGGGATAATAGTTAGCCAATCAGAAGCAGGTAGCCCCTTAACTATTCGTAGATATGTATACATCAATTTGGCATTTAACTTAGCAACAGACTTGTCAATCCATAATCAAACAGATGGTTACATACAAATAACAAATATCCTCTCATTTTTCCTGAAATCTGTGAGGATTATTAAAACTGAAATACCTGGTACTTATCCTTGTACTTTCAATAATCGCACATAGATAAAACTAAACAGGATAATCTGCTTTGTGATTAAGCTATGAAGTTTGAACTGTTTCTACTCACATTTAGCCTCTACCTAACATTGTGTCTCCAGTAAAATATGATATTATGTCAGAAAAGGATTTCTTTTTATTATGAAATCAATATCATCTGGACCATGTCTATTTGATGGATTATCAGAACACTTGTGGATTGACCCTTCCGACAACTAGATCCCCATGTTGTAATGACGACAAGAAACAACAGGATAACACCTGGAAATCAATGTTGCTATAGTAACATATCCACCACTGTATAGTAAGCAGGTTTAAGTACTATCTAATGAGAGGGAAAAGAGAAGCAGGTGGAAGGTGTAGTCAGTGGGTAGAATGTAGACAAAAATAAAACCTTGCTGACCAATGTCTATTTCAAACATAAGTTGATTACAAAAACACGAAATAGGAAAATTGGTGATGAAAATCTCTTCAATATAAAGTAGAAATCAAAGAAAGGAGTAGTATCACACGAAGTGGTTTGGAAATTTATATTTGCAGGGTTTGACATTTTCAGACGAAAAATGTGCTAAAATTAGACAAAATGTACATGTGGGTTAAAACAGATATGAAGTTTAATTGAAGAAATTAAATACAATGCACATGTGAGTAAAAATAGATTCAAAGTATATTTGAGGAAATGAAATACAATGAACAGGTGAGTAACTGAAATACAATGTACAGGTGAGTAACTGAAATACAGTGTACAGGTGAGTAACTGAAATACAATGTACAGGTGAGGAAATTTGATACAGTGTACTATGCAAGGAAATTAGACAAAGTAGGATTTCCAGGTGAAACAGATTAATATTGAGAAAATTTGTTAAATGCATAGAAACTGATCAGTACATAACTGTACAAGGAAAACTGCTTCAATCAAGTTTTCTTTTTATTTATCTACAATAAAGAGTGGTGATATAAAGATTTTATGAATGCCATGTTTAGATATAAGATAGTTTGATGTGAGACGAACCTTACGAAGAGTTGACAGTGTTTTAGTAGGGGTTTAGTTCTGTCTATAGTTGTAGGGCTCTGTAGAAATTCCAAACCAAAATCTCATCTACATACAATGGTGGTCATTTTCCAAGCATTTTTACAGCGTCCCATTGATAATGTTCCAAGCATGCTCAGTGAAATTACAGCGTCCCATTGATAATGTTCCAAGCATGCTCAGTGAAATTACAGCGTCCCATTGATAATGTTCCAGACTGATACTGCTTAATGTAAGGATTGCCTTTTATTCAACAATGCTCCGGCCAACAAAGGTGTGTAATCCCAGAAATTACTCTGATTCACCTCAATATCATCGGTACAGAATGTAAACACGACACTGTTGTTATTATCTAAATTGTTATGTTTGTACATAAATACGAAATACATCTGATTTGGGTTATTGTCGGACGGGACAGTGTGGGCTTGACAAGCCCACCAACCCAGTCCCACTACCCTCTTCTAAATAAAATTTAAGGTCAAGACTTTAACCATACATTCTCTATTTATATTAATGTTACTGTACCCACATTTTAGATAAATATCAATGTTCTTTATAACATACTATCAGTTCCAAAAAGGTTTGTTCATTTTTCATAAATAGATACTATCTACTTTTCATTTCTATTACAAGTTGATATTTCGGGCACGTGGTTCTATAAATAAAATGTAGGCCCTTGAACCGGCGTAACTGTACCCTGAAAGGAACACTTCAGTATTTTGGCTAATATTTGAGGATAAACGATCAATATCAGCAGAAAAGAAGACAAATTTCAAATATTTTAGAGTCAAACAGGGTTATGATCATATTTCTTCTCAAAACTAGCATTAGTTTTGATAAAATATTTGATAAAATAGACTTTTGAAAAAGATATAATGATAATTCAGCAGCCAATCAAGCTCACCTATAGTTAAATTGTCATCAAAGTATCATGAAAACTGTATACATAAAAGTACTTCTTTGCATTGAATGACATTTTCCCATCAGTGCCCTGTTTTGGGTACTGTCCTGTTTTGGGTACTGTCCTGTTTTGGGTACTGCCCTGTTTTGGGTACTGTCCTG
>NW_018406386.1:97830-100659 GCF_002113885.1 Mizuhopecten yessoensis
TGCTGTAAAGGTTGATAAATCTCCAGTGGTATAGGTCTGGAGCCTGTAACTCGTGCTGTAAAGGTTGATAAATCTCCAGTGGTATAGGTCTAGAGCCTATAACTCATGCTGTAAAGGTTGATAAATCTCCAGTGGTATAGGTCTGGAGCCTGTAACTCGTGCTTTAAAGGTTGATAAATCTCCAGTGGTATAAGTCTGGAGCCTGTAACTCGTGCTGTAGATGCCATTAAACCAATGCGACCATAAGTAGCCTTCTCCTGGTATATAATCCTGAATCTAGACAGCTGTCACTAGTACTAAAATGTACTGCTTATCTTCAAATATTTAGGCTAGTACTTTAAATAAATATAGTAATTTTGTTGCGCTGTTTTTGCTTTAAAACGAGTATAATTTAACTGTTCAACCAATAAGTGTTCTTTAAAATCCTGCATGACTTCAGACAGAAACACATTTAAACTCAATTATCCATACCAAATAATGTACCATATAACGTCTGTAAATCCAAACAAAATTGAGTGGGACTTAAAGATTGAGCCAAGAGAAGCCTGATGAAACAGAAGCTGAAAACCTGGTACAGGGTTCGACAGCACTGGACCCGCAATAGTAATTTTTTTTAAATTCAAAATGATTATATTTATTACACCAGTTTCAGTTTTATAATGACTATTTAATATAATTCGCTCTCTTTATATATTTATTTGCATTTTTAAATTCAAACTGGACAGAAAGTGACAAATTATCAGTTGGATCATTGGAAACAGGTGTTTTTTTTCTCCTCTTGATATTTGATGGTCAGACTGGCGAGGGAAGCCACACCATACCATAAGTTCACTTGGCACAAACAAATGTTACTAGAATTGAAACTCATCGAGCATGCTAAAGATACTGACCACCATTGTATAAAAAAAAGACAATCACCCACAGTCAGGTGGACAGATTTTGGATAAGAAACATGAATTTTTGTGTGATATTTGTTTGTTTTGAAAACAAAATAACAATTTAGAAAATAGTTCAAAATCTGCTTCATATATAAAAAAAAAATTAGAGAACAAAAAGTATATATTTTAACCAAGTTATTTTTCTATTTTTCTTTTTTGCAAAAGTTTGAGTTTCAAATAGACAGTTAGTCAAAAAACTTACATTTACTGCTTTTCTACATCATTATTTTTATAAGTTTCTCATTACCGAAACTGTTATTTTTATGAAAGAATTCATAGTTTTAAAAGAGTACAAACTTTTAGAAAGCCTCATTAAAACAGAAGTCACTGATTATGAGATCAATATTAGGTATCTATAATATAACTTATCACACAAGGCATCCAATCACGTTGCTTCAAACAAAGGAATCTATACACAATTTGTAACCTGCTCACTGCATGATTGGTAGATTGCACAACACTCAATATTACCCAGAATGCTTACATTGGCGCTGTTGTATACGAGGAGGAGAATCATTCCACTGTCACACTCTTAGCCAGGTTACGGGGACAGTCAACCTGTTTTATAGAAATAGCAGTAGAAATATATTTAAAGGAAAAATCATAAAATTAAAATATCATCTATTCTGAAACACATTTTGTGACATCAAATCATAAGCATTCACAAAGTCAATAATCACAGTTACATTTAAACATCTGATTTCTTAACAGATTTTGTGTTGGTTTCATCATAGATTAACAATACTAGGAGCAATAATAGTAATTTGTTTAAAAACTAGAAAATTGTTAAAGTATTACTTTTATTTTGACAATTCTTTCTTAACATGCAAAATTATATTTGACTTTATATATTGATTAGCTTACTGTACTATAAAAACATGGAGTTATCCTACGAATATGTAAGAAACTGGCTACACCACATGTCACTGACTGAAATCAGATATCAGTAAAACAAAGGGAAATACACGTTATTTTGTGTAGGATTTTAGTACCTTTTTAGAATAATGAGTTCTGTTTAACTTACCATTATATCTATTTTACAGCATAGTTAATTTACTGACTACAGTTAAGATTTTGAAATTTATGTCTGAAATGAACTGTTGATGAAATAGCATAAATCATATTTTATTGAAACATATACAAAAATAAAAAATGTAAGAAATTTATAGAGACAAAAAGTAGCTTTTGAATTAACTACAGCCATTAAAATGAATATTCTGTATTTAAGCCGCTTCCAATCATAGCATTAGTGATATACATATACTCACTTTCATTTTCACCAGAAGAAAACTAAACAATGCTTACATAACATATAAATACCCCGAAACAAACGATTTTTGAAGTATACAACCTAACTCCATCAAATGCATAATAACCAAAGAAAAAGTTCCCCTGGGATGATCAAAAACTAACGAGTGAGGAGCTAGATGTCAGAATACATAGATAGTTATATAGGGAACCCACATGCTTTTACCTGTAATCTAGTGAGAGCTACACCTATTATAACCTTACTCATGTATACAGGTATATGTTATACATAGACACTATTACCTGTTATCTAGTGAGAGCTACACCTATTATAACCTTACTCATGTATACAGGTATATGTTACATATATACGCTGTTACCTGTAATCTAGTGAGAGCACACCTATTATAACCTTACACAAGGTATACAGGTATATGTTATATATAGACACTGTTACCTGTAATCTAGTAAGAGCTGCACCTATTATAACCTTACACATGTAATATGTTATACATAGACACTATTACCTGTTATCTAGTGAGAGCTACACCTATTATAACCTTACACAAGGTATACAGGTAAATGTTACATATAGACGCTGTTACCTGTAATCTAGTGAGAGCTGCACCTATTATAACCTTAC
>NW_018406386.1:103566-128760 GCF_002113885.1 Mizuhopecten yessoensis
CTGGTCATTCACAACTATATCAGGATCAGGTGATAAGTACTGCCCACTGACCACATAATACCACCAACACCACCATCCACCAAATAAATCCTGATGTGACAATCGATTCAACAAGTTTTAAATGACTGCTCTGGCCACATGGCTTCGTTATAGAGATAACAGTTCTGTCAAGTCGTGTCTGACTTTTTCATTTTTGTTTTTTATGATTATTAAATAGTTCCTATTGCAATAGTAAGCATACAATGTATTACATGCCTCTTCATTACATAGATTTAAATGTTTCATTGAGGTTATCATTATTGATGGTAAAAGCCAAAAACAAAAATAAATCAATAATGGAATTGGGGAAATAAAATATTTGGATTTTTTTTTAGCAAAGTAACCGGAGTAGGTGAAGTAACCTTAGGTGTATACGTAACCGGANCCTTTTCCTATGCATACAGTGAATCAAGTTAGGGTACTGAAGTAATAAGGGAACTGAAGTAAATGCTTAAAAAAAATATACTAATAAAAGCTGATGACCTTGACTTTTGACCTAACAATATTAAATACTAATGTGCAATTTCAGTATGAAGTTTGAGCTTTGCAAAGAAAACAGTATAACAAGTACTGGTAGCCTCAGTCGTCACTGTATTGACAGTGTCTGACTACTAGCTTCAGTCATCACTGTATTGACAGTGTCTGACTTCTAGTTAATCCTAACTTCCCAAGTATTACCACCACTTATTTCTTCACTGAGATTATCATAAACTGATTCAAAATTACTTTATAACAAATAAATCAATTATTAAGATATAAATATTTAACTTAAAGACATTATTTGTAAACAGCAGAAAATATATTCATAAATGATATGCCAAACCTTTTTTGAATTATGAAAGGTTTAATAAATCAATTTCAGCATATAATCCCTATTTTAAAATGTAAATGAAAATTAAAAGGAAAATTTATTTGTTCAAACACACGAAAAAAAGAAAGAAAATGTATTTGTCTAAACACACAACAGCAATATTATACAGAGAAGCAAGGGGAGGTAATTTGTGAAGACCTTTTCTCTTTAGTTTATTTTAATAACATACATGTGTACTCTATGGGTAAAACGCTGAGAATTAAAAGAAAAAATTGAAACAAGAAATATGTATAAAAATACATGACCAGGTTTTCTTGTATATATTTATAAATATGAGGACTTGTGTACCTTTAGCCTGTGACATATGAACTGATGAGGGGTTATTAAGGAAATATCACAGTGCATCAAGAAATAATCTAAAACTAAATATCACAGTGTATCATGAAATAATCTAAATAAAAAAAACCCCACTGTATCGTGAAATAATCTAAATCTAAATATCACACTGTGTCATCAGATTCATGAAATAATCTAAACCTAAATATCACAGTGTATCACGAAATAATCTAAATCTAAATATCACAGTGTATCATGAAATAATCTAAATATAAAAAAAAAACCTGTATCGTGAAATAATCTAAATCTAAATATCAAACTGAGTCATCAGATTCATGAAATAATCTAAATCTAAATATCACAGTGTGTCACGAAATAATCTAAACCTAAATATCACAGTGTATCAAGAAATAATCTTAAACTAAATATCACAGTGTATCATGAAATAATCTAAATAAAAGAAAAACCCACTGTATCGTGAAATAATCTAAATCTAAATATCACACTGTGTCATCAGATTCATGAAATAATCTAAATCTAAATATCACAGTGTATCATGAAATAATCTAAATCTAAATATCACAGTGTATCACAATGTCAAGTTTTTGAAGGATAAGTCTTTTAGACTCCGGGACCAGGACTTTAATCCCTACCGTCCATATGGTCTACCTTGGCCTGAGAAACTTGTTAAACCCTTACTGCACATTTACATACATCATTGTGTAACACTTTGTCAAATTTCAAAAAGATTAGTCATTCACTTTCTGAAATAATGACTTTATTTCATCAATATATTGCTCTTTTTATTTCAATTACAACATTTAAAATTGAATCGTTTATGCAATTTTTTGTGATTTCACATAAAAAAATCCCAAAGTATCTCTTAAAGTATCTATTTTTTTACTGAAATTGGTAATAGTTTGCTTAAATCCAGACCTTTTAAAGAAAAAAGTGGATAAAAAATCCCCCCCTCAAAAAAAGAGAAAAACACTGGAGGTGAAAACATGGTGTAATGAAAGAAGCAATGTAGGTGGTGTTTTCTACTTCTAGCAAATCACCCCAACTGTGAAATTTACTGAAATTATTTCAATAGAAAACTGAGAATACATATATGTAGAAAAGACCTTAACCAGTATACTAGTGATGACAACTAGCTAGCACTATACGATGAGACAGACTAACCAGTGATGGGTAAAACACACCGATCAGCTAATCAAGTAACTGGTTAATCTCACAATAGCTTGAAGAATTATAATTTTAGAAGATTATTTTCAAACTTAAAACATTGGGCCATTGGGACATATACCAAACACAGCACTTTTTATACAGTACATTTACAAGCCAGTCTCTAGTTCAGGAGAACAACAGTTGGACTTAACAAAGCTTCACAGCAATCATTTAGTTTGACCATAGTTAAGTTAAAATTATAGGTAGAAATGACACAAAATGTATTTCTGTGGAAAAAAAGTCCATGACAGAGACATCCAAACGAAAGATTACAAAGTATGGTGAGGCCCTAATAGTGGGGTCCAACAGTCGTTACCTCCTCATAGAACGTGACTCGTAAAACAATGAACCAACAAATAATGATAGGAACTGGAGATGAAGGAGAGAGGATAGAAGAAACACTGGCTTACGTCGTATCCCTTTAGGACTGCAATATGGAAGGATAACAGCTGCATGGGTATAACGGTGAGAATGCCCTGCAGGCAGTCCACGGTGTGGGGAAGTTCCAGGTATTTATAGGCAGACTTTTGGGCCTCCAGGTCTCCTCGTGTACAAAGTAAAATGGGGCGGCCCTATAATAAGATCAAAGTAGGCCACACCCTGTAACTGTCAATCACAACTGGAAGTGACATCCTCAGAACCAAACAAGCTGTTTATGGTTCTGCGGGGGGCAGCAATTAGATTAGGTACAACCTCATTGCACTGTATGCAAATGATCTGCTGGGAATGACATAAATCAGGTGCCGCTCGACCCTCGCTAAACAAAGACTTTCACAAACCTCTCATGCTTGTCCACAAGAACTGCAGGGCAACAGGCAAAGGGAGATCACTGGAGACTATCTCCAAGCATTCTACTACTAATCCTGTACAGCTAGCATTCAAAGATTACATGTACTGACAGTATTTCATTTCCATCTTTTTCTTCTTCTTTGCTTTTCTTTTTGTTTGTTTCTAAATTACTATTATTTCCTGTTTTATTCATTAACTTAATATGCTTAAAGATTCTATCTAATAAACATTGAAACATGCCTTGTTTAGTTAAAGTAACACAAACAAAGTCATTGTTGGAAAAAACACAAAGCAAAGATGGAAACAAATACAAATGAGTTCAAGTAATCTTGTTCAAAAATCTTGGTCAATGGTTAAAATGGTCAATGCAAAGGCATGCAAACTCTTTTTCATTTTTTTTTTTGCTGGAAATAAATATTTTCCTAATGACATGGCTTCAATATCATTCACACATCTTACCTTGGATATTTTCCTTAACATAATTTTTCATAGGGGAATGTTCTCAACACCAGAGCCATAAATTCTTACAAAAACAAAAATGAATTTCCGATGCATGACCATATATAGGTATTACCATAAGCATTTATAAGCCAAGCAGGTAAAGTAAGCAATGATTGTGCAGTAATAATGGTTGAGTGTAGTTGAGTATAGTTGCATGCTGTTCAAAAGCCAATGGACACAATCCAAGCGTCAGACTTTCTTACATCTAAATTCTTTAAGGTGGCAATATGCATGGATATCAATTGCATTGGTATAATGGTAAGGACGCCTTGCAGGCAGTCAATGGTATTAGGCACACCAATATATTTTGTGGCTTGCGATTGCGTTTCCACATCACCGCTGTTGCAAACAATGATAGGTTCACCCTAAAAATACAACAATAAAAAATATGAAAATAAACCCTTTATAAAGAGGTGGTTTCTTTATATAAACATCTGACAATAAAATATAACATCATAAAGTATGACCATTGTAGACAAGAGGCCCAAGAGGGCCTGTATCGCTCACCTGAATATTCAAGCAGTCATAGCAAAATATTCTCATTAAATATTATATTGCACTAAAAATATTTCCCTCGCAAACTTTGTTGGCTCCATCTGTTGAAACTACCAGCAAAATATTATTATAAGATTCTATGCTTTTTGATTCTTCTTCAGAAGTTGCTTGACATATTTTTCCCTCTGATCTTGTAAGTAGGTCAATGTCATTTTCCTTCTCAAATTGGTTAGCTCTATTCCAAAAAGCTACCAGCCAAATCCTATGAATCCATTCCTTTTAGTTCTCAAGAACAAATCCATTAAAATGTTGTTGACCTCTGTGACCTCTAAAGAAGGTTGAGGTCATTTTCATTTGCAAAATTTGGTGAGCTCTATCCCGGGAAATCACCAGCCAAATATTATAATTTTATGCCTTTTAATTCTTCAGAAGAAGCTGTTTGAACTGTTTGACATATTTGAACGCTGTGACCTTGAAAGTAGGTCAAGGTCATTTTCATTCGCAATCTTTGTTTGGCTCTTTCCCAGGAAGCCACTTGCCAAATATTAAGATTTTATAACTACCAGTTCTTCAGAAGAAGTCGTTTGAAGTGTTTGACACATTTGACCCCTGTGACTTTGAAAGTAGGTCAGGGTCATTTTCATTCTCAAACTTTGTTGGGCTCTATCCCAGAAAGCCACCAGCCAAATATAAAGATTCTATACCTTTCAGTTCTTCAGAAGAAGTCGTTTGAAGTGTTTGACACATTTGACCCCTGTGACTTTGAAAGTAGGTCAAGGTCATTTTCATTCTCAAACTTTGTTGGGCTCTATCCCAGGAAGCCATCAGCCAAATATGAAGATTCTATACCTTTTAGTTCTTTAGAAGAAGTCGTTTTAAGTTTTTGACATATTTGACCCCTGTGACCTTGAAAGTAGGTCAAACTAGTTTTCATTCTCAAACTTTGTTGGGCTCTATCCCAGAAAGCCACCAGCCAAATATAAAGATTCTATACCTTTCAGTTCTTCAGAAGAAGTCGTTTGAAGTGTCCGACACATTTGACTCCTGTGACCTTGAAAGAAGGTCAAGGTCATTTTCGTTCTCAAACTTTGTAGGGCTCCTACCAACGAAGCTTTCAGCCAAATATCATGAATCTAGGCCTGTCCGTTCTTCAGAAGAAGTTGTTTAAAGGAAAAGTTGATGGACGAGGACGGACGGACGGCGGACGGACACCGCGCCACGGCATAAGCTCACTTGGCACTTTGTGCCAGGTGAGCTAACAAGTAACCATATAAGTACATTATTGGTAAGGGAATCCCTTGGAGATGGCATCACTCACCTGTTATTTATAAGTAAATTATTGGTAAGGGAATCCCTTGGAGAGGGTATCACTCACCTGTTGTTTATAAGTACATTATTGTTAAGGGAACCCCTTGCAGATTGTATCACTCACCTGTTATTTTTAAGTGCATTATTGTTAAGGGAACCCCTTGCAGATTGTATCACTCACCTGTTATTTATAAATACATTATTGGTAAGGGAATACCTTGGAGATGGTATCACTCGCCTGTTATTTATAAGTAAATTATTGGTAAGGGAATCCCTTGGAGATGGTATCACTCACCTGTTATTTTTAAGTACATTATTGTTAAGGGAATCCCTTGCAGATTGTATCACTCACCTGTTATTTAATGCTCTTGGAAAAAGAAATAGTCAATGCTGAATGCTTACCTAATCTATGCCAATGAAGAAGCTATGGTGGTTATGTTGGTTCAAGTTCTTGAATATCATACAAGGTCACTTATTGGACAAACCTGATAGTCCTTCATTCCATTATTCTTTACTTTATGCCTCAGAAATCACAAGATGTCATTTAGATTTCAAAACATTTTACCTGTGTCCTGGAATGTGGGATAGCGTCGTTTATTTGAAAACAGTTAATAGCATCATGACCCTAGGCTTTATGGTTCTTTAGGAGAATTTGTTTAAAAGAAAAAAATCATGGCAGAAGAACACTGCGTCATGGCATAACGTTAATCTCATCGGCACTTCATGTCAGGTAAACTGATAAATATACAGGTGGCCCAAATGGGGCCTTAATTGCTCACCTGGCTATTCTGGAATTGAGGTTGAAATCTGTTTAGAAGTTAGGGGGGAGAGCCCTCTGGAAAGTAAGCTACTTTATTCGAGAAAATTTAAAGATCCATGGGCTAAGCATGCTGAAACTATAATTTGGCTAAAATCACCCAGTATTTCGGAAGGATGTGTAACTTAAAGCAAATCAGCCAATCCAGCCCCTTAGCCCCAAGGAGGGTCAGCCCCTTTATTTGTACAATTTTTGATACTGATGGTCTAAGCATGCAACTGTTACAATTGTTGAAATCTTTAAGCAGTTTGTGAGGAGAAACAGTTCAAACAAATCAGCCAATCTTACCCCTCTCGCCAAGCCCCACAAACCCAAGGATGTTCAGCCCTTTTTTTTGTAACTTTTGATCCCGATGGGTTAAGCAAGCTATGACTACAATGTGGTTGAAATCTGTTAAGAAGTTGAGAGGATATATCATTTAAGGAACAAGAGGCCCAGGGGCCTTAATAGCTAACCTGGTATTTTATTTTTCAATTTAAAACCTGCCGAGTACCATACAGGTTTATCAAAGGAGTACAAGAAACAAAGTTGCAAGAAGAACTAACTACATGTAAATCTGTTTTGGTGGGAAAGACACCAAGAAAATGAGTTTCCATGGTATGTCCCAATTTTCCTCTATTTCCCCTATTGGACTTCACATGCACCTTTTTTATACAAATTAAACAAATTGAGGTTTTTTCCTCTAGGCATGCTTCAGACCACATTTGGTATAAATCACTTCGTTTGTACAGAAGGGAAAATATTTTTTCTCAATTTCCCCTATACTCCTATGCCCCTGGGGGGGTGCACATCTTCCATTTATAGCCCGAAGATTCTCTAGAACAAGTTTGGGTAAAATCCCTTCAACAGTACAGAAGAAGAAGGATCTTTAATGTTTTCCTCTATTTCCCCTATTGGGCCCCACCCATCTGCCACAAAGAAGCATGCTTCAGAATGCATTTTGTTTAAATCCCTTCACTTATGTAGTAGGAGATAAAAGAAATCCTCTATTTCCTGTATTGGGCCCGGCCCCTCTGCCCCCAGATGGGCCACACCCTCCGTTTATACAAACTTTAGGCTCTTTTGTCCAAAAATGGTCTAGAATAAATTTGGTCAAAATCCTTCTATTGGTTGAGAGGAAGAAGATTTTTAAAGATTTACCTATTTCCCCCTATTTGGCCCCGCCCCTCTGCCCTCCAGGGGAGCCATACCTTCTGTTCAATGATGCTTCAGACCAAATTTGGTCAAAATCCTCTGAGCCGTTAAGGACTAGTAGCGTTTTAAAGGAAAAAGTTGACGGACGACGGACACAGCGCCATGGCATAAGCTCACTTGGCCCTTCGTGCCAGGTGAGCTCAAAATCATGTTGTGGCCTTTTAACCCAGCCCATTAGCCCCCTGGAGGATCAGCCTCTTTTTTGTATAACTGATTCTTATTGCCCTAGAATGCTAGCTCTATTGTTTAGGCGAAAATGTGAAATAGAAAAGTTGATGGACTACAGATGACAGACGACAGACAGAGCACCACCACATAAGCTTGCCCAGGTACTTTGTACAAGGCAGGCTAAAAAAGAGCAAATGTAAACACAATACTAAAAAAAAAACCAATGATATGATAAACCCAGTTAGTATTGTACTCCAATGCCAACAGTTCAGTTCCTGTAAAAACAATCTCAGTCATAAATACAGGATGCTCGTCCATACTTCACATATTTCCCTCTTAATGTAAAACTAAAGTATTTTTTGTATCTTAGATGTTGAAGATCAATTAGAGAGTATTCATCCAGTTCCATCTTCTATACATATATCTTGTATATAAGTGTTGGTAATATCTACAAGTTTGTGATGGTATGTGTTGGTAAAATCAACAAGCACACTCTGGTAAATGCCTAATGGGTTTCCTAGTAAGTTTGGAGTTTTAACCCAAGCCCACATCCCAACTTGGTACAAGTTTTCAAGAGTCAAGAATCTGTAGTCACATCTGTCAGAGAACACAGTACACTATGTCATAGTAATTACTGCTAGCCTAAATAAAGTGTTTAGGAGGCCTCTCAGAATCAAACATGTTTAGTGTTTAAACCTTGATAATTTTTACAAAGAAACTTTGCTGCTGGCAAATGTCAAACAACATGTGGTGTATTATTACAATGATCTCCAATTTTTCAGAGTTATCGTAAAGGGATCTCGTTATGTAGATGACCAGTCATATATATATATACACCATACTAGATTAATGGAATTACTTATATAACATGTCAGAGTTAGGTGCTGTGTTTAAATTTTGTGCTTCAATGTCAGCAACAAGGCTAAACTATAATTACCATATTATATAAGTTATCAATAACTCAACTACAAAGTAATTACCATATTATATATGTTATCAATAACTCAACTACATGTACAAAGTAACTACCATATTATATATGTTATCAATAACTTACTTACAAAGTAATTATCATATTATATATGTTATCACTAACTCAACTACAAAGTAATTACCGTATTATATATGTTATCAATAACTTACCTACAAAGTAATTATAAATGTAGAAAGCCTATTAAAGTTACATAATTTTACTGCATCCTACGCTTTATCAAATGTTGTATATTAGGTTATTATTACTTCAACGCAAGTTACACCAGTTGTACTCAGTTCAAAGTAATATGTCTTAAGTGTCCTGCCGTAGAAATACAGCAAAATGGTTCGCTACCTATAAAACTCTTTGTACCATTACATATTTTTAACTCTTGACTACAAAGCTAACTTATCATTATAGTAATACTGTGTGTTAACTGTGGTAGAATAGTTTCCAGCCACAACTTATGGAAGCTCTAGTGCAGAAAGGAATCAACAAATGTGACTGAAGTATGTTATCAAGTTCTGTACAGATTTCACTATGTTACCTCACATCAAGTCAAGTTTGGAGTCCTTGCACCATATCGTGCAAAAGATGTAGCTGAAAGAAGTATCTATAAAAAGGGCCTAACTCCCATAAAGATCACACATTCTGTTTGTTATTCCTCATAGCCTCCAGGTTCCTTATACATATCAGATGACCAAGTTTCAATGTTAGCCAATCATATAAAGGATAGTCATCCGGAAAAAATCAATGACCAATGAGGTTGCATAAATTCACATTAATTGAAAATGTGTAAACAATGGATACATCCATGGAAAATGAGTAAATTGTAAACAATGGATACATCCATGGAAAATGAGTAAACAATGGAAAAATAAACAAAAATCATGCCAAAATAATCATGCTTCAATGGATGCATAACATTCTTTAAAGTTCCTAACATTCAGATGTATATTGATATTTTATCTAATGTAAGAGAAATAGTGCCTCTATATATATATATATAAATAAAACAAAACTCTGAAGAGTAAATGTATATATATAAAAAAAAAAAATACGAAGAGTTTCTAAGTACTTCCCTACCACTTTCACCTCTTTAGAGGTTCATCAGGGGAACTGTTTCTTTATGTTGTCCTGTCAACATAAATAAACAGTTCCCCTGATAAACAACATGAATAAACAGTTCCCCTGATAAACAACATGAATAAACAGTTCCCCTGATGAACCTCTAAAGAGATGAAAGCGCTAGGGAGATACTTAGAAACTCTTTGTATTTTTTTTTATATTTAACCATCACAAGGACTTTGAATGTTTTTCTGATTTATATATACATATATATATATATATATACACAAGTGTGAGTTAATCTACAGCTGAAGGAGGAGACAGCCTTGGCATTGCTCCCTATCACACTCGATCACTACAGCCTTGGGAAAGGCATTGCTCCCTATCACCCTCGATCACTACAGCCTTGGGAAAGGCATTGCTCCCTATCACACTCGATCACTACAGCCTTGGGAAAGGCATTGCTCCCTATCACACTCGATCACTACAGCCTTGGGAAAGGCATTGCTCCCTATCACACTCGATCACTACAGCCTTGGGAAAGGCATTGCTCCCTATCACACTCGATCACTACAGCCTTGGGAAAGGCATTGCTCCCTATCACACTCGATCACTACAGCCTTGGGAAAGGCATTGCTCCCTATCACACTCGATCACTACAGCCTTGGGAAAGGCATTGCTCCCTATCACACTCGATCACTACAGCCTTGGGAAAGGCATTGCTCCCTATCACACTCGATCACTACAGCCTTGGGAAAGGCATTGCTCCCTATCACACTCGATCACTACAGCCTTGGGAAAGGCATTGCTCCCTATCACACTCGATCACTACAGCCTTGGGAAAGGCATTGCTCCCTATCACACTCGATCACTACAGCCTTGGGAAAGGCATTGCTCCCTATCACACTCGATCACTACAGCCTTGGGAAAGGCATTGCTCCCTATCACACTCGATCACTACAGCCTTGGGAAAGGCATTGCTCCCTATCACACTCGATCACTACAGCCTTGGGGAAGGCATTGCTCCCTATCACACTCGATCACTACAGCCTTGGGAAAGGCATTGCTCCCTATCACACTCTATCACTACAGCCTTGGGGAAGGCATTGCTCCCTATCACACTCGATCACTATCTGCTTTTTTAAAATGTACAACATCAACATGCATTCATTCATCAAATTCATCAAAGTAAGAACGTTTGGACTAATTTTGAGGATATTGGTTCATCGTAGCTGTAGACGCTATAGTGTAATGGCTTCCTTTGCTTAATACATTTCTACCTTCTTTTTACGGAGAGTTTCTCCCTCAAACATTATCAGAATACCACTTCATTTCCTGTGTGAGCTTCTATGAACAATTTCCTGTGTGAGCTTCTATACACAATCTTATCGATAATCAGTAAAAAAATTCAGACAAACAATCTTATTGTTAATCAGTAACAAAAAAATCAGACAAACAATCTTATTGTTAATATACAGTCTAACCTCGTTATCGTGAACTTTTTTAACTCGAAGACCCCGTTTATCTTTAAGTATTTCTTCGGTCCCGGCCAAACCTCTTCTTTATCTTTGTAAATAAAACTCTGATAATTCAAACCCTGAAAAGTCGAAAAACTTGGATACCTCGAAGTAAGATATTGGTTTCGATAGTGTAAATCTAACATCAAAACATCGTCTACTGCATAGTGTTCAAATTTCATTTTGTCACTTATTAATTCTTTGATACAAGTAAAACGCAAAAATACAATATATCGCCATTCCGTGTTTATGAACATCTTATGACTAGCGTGAAATCGGTAAATTAATTTACGATAAAGCTTCAGACTGTAAAGTGTGCTGTCAAAACCATGTTGTTTATAATAAAAAACAAACTTCATCAATGTTGATCAACAGTATTCTGTACTTACTGCGAGTCTGTTTAATGATTTGTACACCAAAACAGACGACAGTGCAAACCGGAAAATTGGTCACAAAGCTTGGTCATGCATAAAAGAGTTCCACTGTTAAAATCATAACCTAAGACAGCTTCACAGGTTCATGTTTTTACAGGAGCTAGTATGGCTTTGAAAGTCGATCGAGAGACTTAAGAACAATACGATAATTGATGTTGATTACATCGAGTTGAGGAGGTGTCAGGTGTCACATTTGGCTTTAATGAATCAATGTACAATAAAATCGTTTTGTATGTGTTTTCATTTACAGAATCAACTACGTGCACACTCCATTACAGTGAGTTGTTTTAGACTTGCACACTTTCATTTACGCATTGTAAAGTACGAGGTAGAAGCAAGCGGGATAGTTCGATTTTTTTAATGTAGCACATCAGAAGAAAAACTTGAGGGACTTGCAAATACAAATGTAGACCTGGAAAGATTTGCCAAGATCTAAACTAGCCAAAAACAATAATTTAATAACTAGGCCCGTCCATATTTAATAACGAATTCACAATGTGGTCTAACCGTTTTGATAGCGTTAAACGAAAGTACAATTTTTGGAAATAACTATTTCGTAACAAGAGGGCCATGGGCCTTAACGGTCACCTGAGTCCTACAGTATTTATTTTTGTTGTTGAAATATGTACCAATTTGAGTAAAAAATTGTTAAGTATAACGTTAACTTAAGTTTGTCAGGACCATGAGCTGATCATTCCTAGACCGATTTTCAGTTAGATCGGCCCATTAGAACTTGTTTTCAAGTTTGAAATAGGTATTTTCAAAATAGTGGCCATGGCAGCCAAATTGTATTTCTGATCGACCTGAAAAATAACAAAACTTTGTCAGGACCATGAGTCATCATTCCTACAAAGTTTCAGTTCAATCAGCCAAGTAGAACTTGACTTTAAGTTTGAAATAGTTTTTCAAAATGGCGTCCGTGGTGGCCATATTGGATTTCTGATTGACCCGAAAAATAACAACACTTTGTCAGGACCATGAGTGGATCATTCCTACAAAGTTTCAGTTCAATCGGCCTAGCAGAACTTGATTTTTAAGTTTGAAATAGTTTTTCAAAATGGCGGTCGTGGTGGCCATATTGGATTTCTGATTGACCCGAAAAATAACAACACTTTGTCAGGACCATGAGTCGATCATTCCTACCAAGTTTCAGTTCAATCGGCCCAGCAGAACTTGATTTTAAGATTGAAATAGTTTTTAAAAATGGTGTCCGTGGCGGCCATATTGTTCAGGTGACCTAATAAAATCAACAACTGCCTGTGCTATGTCCAAACAGCAAATTTCATACCAAATTTATGAACCCGCATAACTGGAATACCTGACAAGGTTCAACTGTACATTCAAAATCGAAAAAAACAGTCTGTTGCAGATATAGAACATCACTTGTTTATATAAAATGTATGCATACAGACTTGAATGTTTTGAAATTGTTGAGTAGGTGGCAGTTTTGAGATTAATTGGTATGTATTTTTACTTAACTGAATAAATTTGTTGTCGAGTTAATTTCCCTTATCCATCATATCCCAAAAACTTCCAAACTAGTACTAGCGTAAAAATTAACCAGTCTTTATACAGCTTAGCTTGACACAAAATATATATAAAGAAACGGACAATTATCTCACCGAAACCCACACAGGAAGTGAAGTTCTTAAATGTCATCCTGTCCAAAATCAGTGATTTACAAAGTTTAACGGAACAAGCGTTGAGAAGCTGTGAGTATTAAAGTATTCAAAAGCCATCAGCTGTATTGTGTCTACAGCAAATAATTCAGTAAAAGTCAAGAACATCAATTAAAATATGTAAACAATATGTAGGCTGTATGATACTATATTTTATAAAATCTTCAATTATTTTATTGTTATACAATGAAAAGTGACAATTTTTCTGTTACAATATTAATTACTACATTTGACTCACAGATTTAATGTATCATTATCTTTACTAAAATTAAATATTTCATTAATAAATAGTAGGTTAAATAATGATATACTGAGTACTTACTTGTCTTGCCTTTACTTGTTGAAGGGCATTCATACACTTCTGTAAACAGAGGAGGAATGATACTAGTCGTCTACACACACAGCAACCAGTGCTGTGTATATACAGAGGGAGAATCATACTAGTCGTCTACACACAAAACAACTAGTGCTGCGTATATACAGAGGGAGAATCATACTAGTCGTCTACACACACAGCAACCAGTGCTGTGTTGTGTATATACAGAGGGAGAATCATACTAGTCATCTAGACACACAGCAACCAGTGCTGTGTATATACAGAGGGAGAATCATACTAGTCGTCTACACACACAACAACTAGTGCTGTCTATATACAGAGGAGGAATCATACTAGTCGTCTACACACACAACAACCAGTGCTATCTCTATACAGCGGGAGAATCATACTAGTCGTCTACACACACAGCAACCAGGGCTGTCTTTATACAGAGGAAGAATCATACTAGTCGTCTACACACACAGCAACCAGTGCTGTCTTTATACAGAGGAAGAATCATACTAGTCGTCTACACACACAACAACCAGTGCTGTCTTTATACAGCGGAAGAATCATACTAGTCGTCTACACACACAACAACCAGTGCTGTGTATATACAGAGGAAGAATCATACTAGTCGTCTACACACACAACAACCAGTGCTGTCTTTATACAGCGGGAGAATCATACTAGTCGTCTACACACACAACAACCAGTGCTGTCTTTATACAGAGGAAGAATCATACTAGTCGTCTACACACACAACAACCAGTGCTGTCTTTATACAGAGGAAGAATCATACTAGTCGTCTACACACACAACAACCAGTGCTGTCTTTATACAGAGGAAGAATCATACTAGTCGTCTACACACACAACAACCAGTGCTGTCTTTATACAGAGGAAGAATCATACTAGTCGTCTACACACACAACAACCAGTGCTGTCTTTATACAGAGGAAGAATCATACTAGTCGTCTACACACACAACAACCAGTGCTGTCTTTATACAGAGGAAGAATCATACTAGTCGTCTACACACACAACAACCAGTGCTGTCTTTATACAGAGGAAGAATCATACTAGTCGTCTACACACACAACAACCAGTGCTGTCTTTATACAGCGGGAGAATCATACTAGTCGTCTACACACACAACAACCAGTGCTGTCTTTATACAGAGGAAGAATCATACTAGTCGTCTACACACACAACAACCAGTGCTGTCTTTATACAGAGGGAGAATCATACTAGTCGTCTACACACACAACAACCAGTGCTGTCTTTATACAGAGGAGGAATCATACTAGTCGTCTACACACACAACAACCAGTGCTGTCTTTATACAGAGGGAGAATCATACTAGTCGTCTACACACACAACAACCAGTGCTGTCTTTATACAGAGGAAGAATCATACTAGTCGTCTACACACACAACAACCAGTGCTGTCTTTATACAGAGGGAGAATCATACTAGTCGTCTACACACACAACAACTAGTGCTGTCTTTATACAGAGGAAGAATCATACTAGTCGTCTACACACACAACAACCAGTGCTGTCTTTATACAGTTAAGCCACACCAGCACATTTCTTTTCATTTTTTGTTTCACCAGATTCTTTTACATAACTGCTGAAGTAAGTCAGCCATGTTAAACCCCTTTCACATACAACCTACATTTTTTTGGTCATACAATTTGAGTTGGGTAATGAAAGACAGGACTGACATAGGTTAGGGGGCGGTGTAAGGTGTAAGACGGGACGGACATAGGTTAGGGGGCGGGGTAAGATGTAAGACGGGACTGACATAGGTTAAGTGGCGGTGTAAGGTGTAAGACGGGACGGACATAGGTTAGGGGGCGGTGTAAGGAGTAAGACGGGACTGACATAGGTTAAGTGGCGGTGTAAGGTGTAAGACGGGGCTGACATAGGTTAGGGGGCGGTGTAAGACAGGACTGACATAGGATAGGGGGTGGTGTAAGGTGTAAGACGGGACTGACAGAGGTTAGGGGGCGGTGTAAGGTGTGAGACGGGACTGACATAGGGTAGGGGGCGGTGTAAGGTGTGAGACGGGACTGACATAGGTTAGGGGACGGTGTAAGGTGTAAGACGGGACGGACATAGGTTAGGGGGCGGTGTAAGGGGTGAGACGGGACTGACATAGGTTAGGGGACGGTGTAAGGTGTAAGACGGGACGGACATAGGTTAGGGGGCGGTGTAAGGCAGGACTGACATAGGTTAGGGGGTGGTGTAAGGCGTAAGACGGGACTGACATAGGTTAGGGGGCGGGGTAAGATGTAAGACGGGACTGACATAGGTGAGGGGGCGGTGTAAGATGAAAGACGGGACTGACATAGGTGAGGGGGCGGTGTAAGATGAAAGACGGGACTGACATAGGTTAGGGGGCGGTGTAAGACAGGACTGACATAGGTTAGGGGGTGGTGTAAGGTGTAAGACGGGACTGACATAGGTTAGGGGGCGGTGTAAGGTGAAAGAACACCATCTTTAGCTCAATTTACTACAGATGTGGGTCAAAACACAGTCACAGAGTTATTGTTGGAAATTCCTTCAACTCTGAGTGCCTAAGATGACCCAAAACTCTATGACAAGGGTTTACACAGAATTTTACTCTCCAAACACCTAAATTTCATGACACACTTATGACTGTCATTGTAAATCCCCCATTTTTCTGTCACTGACTTGCTGTTGGACATAAGACACATGTATAAGTGGTTACAAGATGTTTTCTGAGCGTACCGAGTAGACTTTGTCCCGGGTGATGACCATCATGACTGGCATGGCTTTGTCCACCAGGGCCAGAGGGCCATGCTTCAGCTCTCCAGCCATGATTCCCTCTGAGTGCATGTACGTCAATTCTTTGATTTTCTGTAAAACAAATAAATCATGAAAAAATGCAAAACATGCTGATAAATTATACTGCATTTGTCCTTATAATCTACATGCAGGGTCCTACATTATACTACATGTATCGATATAAAAGCTTCTGTCAGAACAGCATCAATACAGCCACAAACGTCTCCTTACATTCACTTTGGCACTATTCTACTACGAGCTATTTAATCCAGGTTTTAATACATTGGTCAACATGGATATCCCACTTTACAAGGTTGTGTTGTATATATTTTATAATTATTATATATATCCAAAAATAATTAGTAGGTGACTTACCAATGCTCCTTCGAGACAGGTGGCAAAGTTGTAGCCGCGTCCCATGACGAGCAGACTCTTCTGCTGGTAGAGTTCCTGGGAGAGGGTATGGATCTGGTCATCCATGTCTAACACCTCTTTGATCAGATCTGGCGAGCAAACAAAAAATGTGTATGATAAGTTTAATGCAATACAAATCTGAAAGAAGAATTGTCAAAGTGACAAATTAACTTGCTGCAGTTGAAGTTTGGGTTTACAAATAAGACAAGCTTATTAATCCATCAACAATTCTAATACTCTCAGACATGTTTTTTAGTTGTTTTGTTCCATGCAGTTGTGACTTCTCAGAATTAAGATGCATCCTCATGGAAGGAATGGAAATGTTTCGCAGTCGTATATACCTGGCAGGTCGTGGAGACAGTCACATATACCTGGCAGATCGTGGAGACAGTCAGATATACCTGGCAGGTCGTGGAGACAGTCGTATATACCTGGCAGGTCGTGGAGACACAGTCATATATACCTGGCAGGGCGGGGAGACACAGTCGTATATCCCTGGCAGCAGTCCTATATACCAGGCAGGTCGGGGAGACACAGTCGTATATACCTGGCAGGTCGTGGAGACACAGTCATATATACCTGGCAGGTTGTGGAGACAGTCGTATATACCTGGCAGGTCGTAGATACAGTCGTATATACCTGGCAGGTCAGGGTGACACAGTCGTATATACCTGGCAAGTCGTGGAGACAGTCATATATCCCTGGCAGGTCGTGGAGACAGTCATATATACCTGGCAGGTCGTGGAGACAGTCATATATACCTGGCAAGTCGTGGAGACAGTCACATATACCTGGCAGGTCGTGGAGACAGTCATATATACCTGGCAGGTCGTGGAGACAGTCGTATATACCTGGCAAGTCGCAAGTCGTGGAGACAGTCATATATACCTGGCAGGTCGTTAAGACAGTCATATATACCTGACAGGTCGTGGAGACACAGTCATGTATATCTGGCAGGTCAGAGGAACATAGTCATATATATCTAGCAGGTCGTGAAGACAGTCATATATCCCTGGCAGGTCGTGGAGACAGTCGTATATACCTGGCAAGTCGCAAGTCGTGGAGACAGTCATATATAGCTGGCAGGTCGTTGAGACAGTCATATATACCTGGCAGGTCGGGGAGACACAGTCGTATATCCCTGGCAGGTCAGGGAGACACAGTCGTATATACCTGGCAGCAGTCATATATACCTGGCAGGTCGTAGAGAAAGTCGTATGTACCTGGCAAGTCGTGGAGACAGTCATATATCCCTGGCAGGTCAGGGTGACAGTAATATATACCTGGCAGGTCGTAGAGACAGTCGTATATACCTGGCAGGTCGTGAAGACAGTCGTATATACCTGACAGGTCGTGGAGACAGTCGTATATACCTGGCGGGCGGGGGAGACACAGTCGTATATACCTGGCAAGTCGTGGAGACAGTCACATATACCTGGCAGGTCGTGGAGACAGTCACATATACCGTATATACCTGGCAGGTCGTGGAGACAGTCGTATATACCTGGCAAGTCGCAAGTCGTGGAGACAGTCATATATAGCTGGCAGGTCGTTGAGACAGTCATATATACCTGGCAGGTCAGGGGGACAGTAATATATACCTGGCAGGTCGTAGAGACAGTCGTATATACCTGGCAGGTCAGGGAGACACAGTCGTATATACCTCGCAGGTCGGGGGAACACAGTCGTATATACCTGGCAGGTCGGGGAGACAGTCTTATATATCTGGCAGGGCGTGGAGACAGTCGTATACACCTGGCAGGTCGTGGAGACAGTCATATATACCTGGCAGGTCGTGGAGACAGTCGTATATACCTGGCAGGTCAGGGAGACACAGTCGTATATACCTCGCAGGTCGGGGGAACACAGACGTATATACCTGGCAGGTCGGGGAGACAGTCTTATATATCTGGCAGGGCGCGGAGACAGTCGTATACACCTGGCAGGTCGTGGAGACAGTCATATATACCTGGCAGGTCGTGGAGACAGTCATATACCTGGCAGGTCGTGGGGACACAGTCAAATATACCTGGCAGGTCGTGGAGACAGTCGTATATACCAGGCAGGTCGGGGAGACACAGTCGTATATACCTGGCAGGTTGGGGAGACACAGTCATATATACCTGGCAGGGTGGGGAGACACAGTCGTATATACCTGGCAGGTCGTGAAGACAGTCGTATATACCTGACAGGTCGTGGAGACAGTCGTATATACCTGGCAAGTCGTGGAGACAGTCATATATACCTGGCAGGTCGGGGAGACACAGTCGTATATACCTGGCAGGTTGGGGAGACACAGTCATATATACCTGGCAGGGAGGGGAGACACAGTCGTATATACCTGGCAGGTCGGGGAGACACAGTCGTATATACCTGGCAGGTTGGGGAGACACAGTCATATATACCTGGCAGGGAGGGGAGACACAGTCGTATATACCTGGCAGGTCGTGAAGACAGTCGTCTATACCTGACAGGTCGTGGAGACAGTCGTATATACCTGGCAAGTCGTGGAGACGGTCATATATACCTGGCAGGTCGTGGAGACAGTCATATATCCCTGGCAGGTCGTGGAGACAGTCGTATATAGCTGGCAAGTCGCAAGTCGTGGAGACAGTCATATATACCTGGCAGGGCGTGGAGACAGTCATATATACCTGGCAGGTCGTTAAGACAGTCATATATACCTGGCAGGTCGTGGAGACACAGTCATATATATCTGGCAGGTCGGGGAGACACAGTCATATATATCTAGCAGGTCGTGAAGACAGTCATATATACCTGGCAGGTCTTGGAGACAGTCGTATGTACCTGGCAGGTCGTGGAGACCCTTGTTGATAAAGGTATCACAGTCATATATACCTGGTCGGTCGTGGAGACAGTCGTATATACCTGGCAAGTCGCAAGTCGTGGAGACAGTCATATATAGCTGGCAGGTCGTTGAGACAGTCATATATACCTGGCAGGTCGTGGAGACAAAGTCGTATATACCTGGCAGGTTGGGGAGACACAGTCGTATATACCTGGCAGGGCGGGGAGACACAGTCGTATATACCTGGCAGGTCGTGGAGACAGTCGTATATACCTGACAGGTCATGGAGACAGTCGTATATACCTGGCAAGTCGTGGAGACAGTCATATATACCTGGCAGGGCGTGGAGACAGTCGTATATACCTGGCAAGTCGCAAGACGTGGAGACAGTCATATATACCGGGCAGGTCGTTGAGACAGTCATATATACCTGGCAGGTCATAGAGACAGTCGTATGTACCTGGCGAGTCGTGGAGACAGTCATATATACCTGGCAAGTCGTAGAGACAGTCATATATACCCGGCAGGTCGTGGAGAAAGTCATATATACCTGGCAGGTCGTGGAGAAAGGCATATATACCTGGCAGGTCGGGGAGACACAGTCATATATACCTGGCAGGTCGTGGAGACCCTTGATGATTTCCTTTCGTCGTTCCTAGTCGTATATACCTGACAGGTCATGGAGACAGTCGTATATACCTGGCAAGTCGAAAGTCGTGGAGACAGTCATATATAGCTGGCAGGTCGTTGAGACATTCATATATACCTGGCAGGTCGTGGAGACCCTTGATGATTTCCTTTCGTCGTTCCTAGTCGTATATCCCTGACAGGTCATGGAGACAGTCGTATATACCTGGCAAGTCGAAAGTCGTGGAGACAGTCATATATAGCTGGCAGGTCGTTGAGACATTCATATATACCTGGCAGGTCGTGGAGACCCTTGATGATTTCCTTTCGTCGTTCCTAGTCGTATATCCCTGACAGGTCATGGAGACAGTCGTATATGCCTGGCAAGTCGTGGAGACAGTCATATATTCCTGGCAGGTCGTAGAGACAGTCATATATTCCTGGCAGGTCGTAGAGACAGTCATATATTCCTGGCAGGTCGTAGAGACAGTCATATACCTGGCAGGGCGGGGAGACACAGTCGGATATACCTGGCAGGTCGTGGAGACAGTCGTATATTCCTGACAGGTCATGGAGACAGTCGTATATGCCTGGCAAGTCGTGGAGACAGTCATATATTCCTGGCAAGTCGTAGAGGCAGTCATATATACCTGGCAGGTCGGGGAGACACAGTCGTATATACCAGGCAGGTTGGGGAGACACAGTCGTATCCTGGCAGGTCGTGGAGACAGTCGTATATAACTGGCAAGTCGCAAGTCGTGGAGACAGTCATATATAGCTGGCAGGTCGTTGAGACATTCATATATACCTGGCAGGTCGTGGAGACAAAGGCGTATATACCTGGCAGGTTGGGGAGACACAGTCGTGTATACCTGGCAGGGCGGGGAGACACAGGCGGATATACCTGGCAGGGCGTGGAGACAGTCATATATACCTGGCAAGTCGTAGAGACAGTCATATATACCTGGCAGGTCATAGAGACAGTCGTATGTACCTGGCGAGTCGTGGAGACAGTCATATATACCTGTCAGGTCGTGGAGACAGTCATATATACCGAGACACAGTCGTATATACCTGGCAGGTCAGGGAGACACAGTTGTATATACCTGGCAGGTCGGGGAGACACAGTCGTATATACCAGGCAGGTTGGGGAGACACAGTCGTATACACCTGGCAGGGCGGGAGACAGTCGTATACACCTGGCAGGTCGTGCAGACAGTCATATATACCTGGTAGGTTGTGGAGACAGTCGTATATACCTGGCAGGTCGTAGAGACAGTCATATATACCTGGCAGGTCGTGGAGAGAGTCGTATATACCTGGCAGGTCTTGGAGACAGTCATATATACCTGGCAGGTCGTGGAGATCCTTGTTGATAAAAGTGTCACAGTTGTATATACCTGGCAGGTCGTGGAAGACAGTCATATATACCTGGCAGGTCAGGGAGACACAGTTGTATATACCTGGCAATATATACCTGGCAGGTCGTGGAGACCCTTGATGATAAAAATTTTACAGTTGTATATACCTGGCAGGTCGGGGAGACACAGTCGTATATACCTGGCAGGTCAGGGAGACACAGTCGTATATACCTGGCAAGTCAGGGAGACAGTAATAAATACCTGGCAGGTCGTAGAGACAGTCGTATGTACCTGGCAAGGCGTGGAGACAGTCATATATACCTGGCAGATCGTGGAGACCCTTGTTGATAAAAGTTTTACAGTCATATATATACCTGGCAGGTCGTGGAGACAGTCATATATATACCTGGCAGGGCGTGGAGACCCTTGATGATAAAAAATTTACAGTTGTATATACCTGGCAGGTCGTGGAGACAGTCGTATATACCTGGCAGGGCGTGGAGACCCTTGATGATAAAAAATTTACAGTTGTATATACCTGGCAGGTCGTGGAGACAGTCATATATACCTGGCAGGGCGTGGAGACCCTTGTTGATAAAAGTTTTACAGTCATATATACCTGGCAGGTCGTGGAGACCCTTGATGATTTCCTTTCGTCGTTCCTGCATGGAGATTCTGTCCTCACACATGACCAGGCCAAACATAACAAGAGAAATAAACTGGCTTGTGTACGCCTGAAATAGAAGGGAGGTAACAGGCTAGTTTACAACCATTAAACATCAAAAGGGAGATAACTTCACAAAACATAACAAGGGAGATAAAGTGGCTAGTGTACGCCTGAAATAGAAGGGAGGTAACAGGCTAGTTTACAACCATTTAACATCAAAAGGGAGATTACTCTACAAAACATAACAAGGGAGATCAAGTGGCTTGTGTATGCCTGTAATACAAGGAAGATAGCAGGCTAGTGTATAACCACTAAACATAAGAAGGGAGATTACTCCACAAAACATAACAAGGGAGATAAAATGGCTTGTGTACACCTGTAATACAAGGGAGATAACTGGCTAGTGTTTAACCATTAAATATAACAAGGACAATAACTGCCTAGTGTACAACCATTAAACATAACAAGGGAGATAACTCCATGAAAAATAACAAGGGAGATAAAGTGGCATGTGGACGCCTGTAATACAAGGGAGATAACTGGCTTGTGTTTAACCATTAAACATAACAAGGAAGATAACAGGCTAGCATATAACCTTTAAATATCACAAGGAAGATAACTGTCTAGTGTTTAAAGATTAAACATAACCAGGAAGATAACGGGCTAGTAAGATAACTGGCTAGTGTTTAGCCATTAAACATCACAAGGAAGATAACTGGCTAGCATATAACCATTAAACATCACAAGGGAGATAACAGGCTAGTGCATAACCATTAAACATCATAAGGGAGATAAATCCACAAAACAAAACAAGGGATACATCTCTTGACTTGTTGATTATTTATCACGTTACCCTAATTTAGCTCTCCAAATCTGTCTGTAACGTTATTTTAACACAAAATTACATTAATCTATAACAAAACAACAATCTGCGCTGTTCAAACTCCATGGTTTTTGTAAGGCGAGAGCTTACCTTGGTACTGGCGACACCAATCTCTGGTCCTGCATTGATATGGATACCGCAGTGTGACTCACGACAAATACTACTGCCCACAGTATTAGTCACTCCCACAATGAGGGCACCCCTCTGTTTACAGTAGCGCAGCGCAAGCAGGGTGTCGGCTGTCTCCCCTGTAACAACAGAATTCATAGTTAAACATCTAAACTAGGAAAGAAACAAAGAGGCAGCCAAACCCCTTGACTAAGAACCACCAACCTCTGTAATAAGATTGGGCAATCAAACATGTGTACTAGATAAGGCAGCCAAACCCCTTGACTAAGAACCATCAACCTCTGTAATAAGATTGGGCAATCAAACATTTGTACTAGATAAGGCAGCCAAACCCCTTGACTAAGAACCACCAACCACTGTAATAAGATTTGGCAATCAAACATTTGTACTAGATAAGGCAGCCAAACCCCTTGACTAAGAACCACCAACCTCTTTAATAAGATTTGGCAATCAAACATTTGTACTAGATAAGGCAATCAAAGTTAGTTCGAGAATATGTCCAGGTCATTTCTTATCAAATATTCAGCTCACCTTGCAAGCAACCAATTGACCAAATATTATCACTACATGTATATGCATTTCAGTTAGTTAGAAGAAGTTGTTAAATTATAATTTATTTGACAAATCATGACTCTGGTTTATTTTGGTTCCCCTGTGACTTTGAATGTTCAATGTCACCAAGCGACTGGCTAAATATCATGGTTTAAGGCCTTTCAGTTCTTCAGAAGAAGCTATTAGAAAATTTTAATGTTGAAATATTTCAAAGTGACAAAAAACAATAAAACCACCTTACTCAATATCTAGCATACAGATTTCAGACTAAAAAGGATTTGAAACTAGCACCTCTGATTCTTAACAAGGAAAATGATTTTTTTTTAGCACACTGACTCCTTTGAGCCCCACCCTACAGCCCTTGGGGGTAGGGCTGGCTCAAAATTTTCAAAGTATCAAACTGTCAATTCAAGGTTATAATTCCAATCAAGTTATTAACATGTAATATTCAAAGTATCATTTGCCATTATAAACCATAATAAATTTTGCCCCCCCCCCCCTTCCCCAGGGGGTAAACGTGAGACCCTAGGGTCATAAACCTTAAGACCCTTCCATCTATGAAGAGTATTTGATTCTACCATATCTGGGTCTTGAGAAGAAGATTTTTGAAATTTCAGTAAATTCGACCCTTTTTGGCCCCACCCATCAGCCCCTGGGGGTCAGTCAGGGCTGATATGTGCTTATTATCAAACTGCTACCTAATACTGATAATGCTAACCCAAATTGAATTACTTCCAATGGAAATTAAACAAATGTTGGTCCAAAATGTGATTTCCCTATATAAACTATAGTAAAGTTTACCCCCTCCCCAGGGGGAAACGTGAGACCCCAGGGTCAAGAAATTCACAATTTCGGTAAAGCACCTTAAGACCCTTCCATCTATGAAGAGTATTTGATTCTACCATATCTGGGTCTTGAGAAGATTTTTGAAATTTCAGTAAATTCGACCCTTTTTGGCCCCACCCATCAGCCCCTGGGGGTCAGTCAGTGCTGATATGTGCTTATTATCATACTGCTACCTAATACTGATAACGCTAACCCAAATTGTGATTTCCCTATATAAACTATAGTAAAGTTTGCCCCCTCCTCAGGGGGAAACATGAGACCCCAGGGTAAAGAAACTCACAATTTTGGTAAAGCACCTTAAGACCCTTCCATCTATGAAGAGTATTTGATTCTACCATATCTGGGTCTTGAGAAGAAGATTTTTGAAATTTCAGTCAATTCAACCCTTTTTGGCCCCACCCATCAGCCCCTGGGGGTCAG
>NW_018406386.1:130120-144966 GCF_002113885.1 Mizuhopecten yessoensis
TTTTGTTGACCTTTGTCCATGGAAGGTCCCTGCAAAATTTCATTGCAATTGGTTCAGGGGTTTTGGAGAAGAAGATTTTTGAAATTTTAGTCAATTTGACCCCTTTTGGCCCCGCCCCTCAGGCCCCTGGGGGCGTAGGACTAAACCGGCAACTAATTTTGTTGACCTTTGTCCATGGAAGGTCCCTGCAAAATTTCATTGAAATTGGTTCAGGGGTTTTGGAGAAGAAGTCGAAAATGTAAATTGTTTACGGACGGACGACGGACGACGAACGACGAACGACGAACGACGGACGACGACGGACAAAAGGCAATCACAATAGGTCACTTGAGACTTTGTCTCAGGTGACCTAAAAATGTGATGATATACAAAATACCTTTATCATCCACACAGCTGCTCACTAACTCTCCAAATAAAACATGTGTTGGTGATATTTACCTGACTGACTGATGAAACAGCAGACGTCGTCTCTGAATACAGGTGTGTCTCTGTCGAGGAAGTCACTAGCCAACTCCACCATCACTGGTAGCTCTGTCAGCTCCTCCAGCAGTTGTCGTGTCTGTCACAAAGGGGAGGATACATCATAAGGTGGGGGAAGACTTGGGAAAGAGGAAACATCATAAGGTGGGGGAAGACTTGGGACAGAGGAAACATCATAAAGTGGGGGAAGACTTGGGACAGAGGAAACATCATAAGGTGGGGGAAGACTTGGGACAGAGGAAACATCATAAGGTGGGTAAGACTTGGGACAGAGGAAACATCATAAAGTGGGGAAGACTTGGGAGAGGAAACATTGTTATGTGTGGGGGAAGACTTGGGACATAGGAAACATCATAAGGTGGTGGAAGACTTGGGACAGAGGCAACATCATAAAGTGGGGAAGACTTGGGAGAGAGGCAACATTGTTATGTGTGGGACGACTTGGGAGAGAGGTAGCATTGTTATGTGTGGGGAATACTTGGGAGAGAGGAAACATCATAAGGTTGGGGAAGACTTGGGCTAGAGGTAACATTGCTATGTGTGGGAAGACTTCGGAGAGAGGTAACATTGTATGTGTGGGGGAAGACTTTGGCGAGAGGTAACATTGTTACGTGTGGGAAGACTTGGGGGAGAGGCAACATTGTTATGTGTGGGTGAAGACTTTGGACAGAGGAAACATCATAGGGGGGGTAAGACTTGGGACAGAGGCAACATCATAAAGTGGGGAAGACTTGTGACAGAGGAAACATCATAAGGTTGGGGAAGACTTGGGACATAGGAAACATCATAAGGTTGGGGAAGACTTGGGACATAGGAAACATCATAAGGTTGGGGAAGACTTGGGACATAGGAAACATCATAAGGTTGGGGAAGACTTGGGCTAGAGGTAACATTGCTATGTGTGGGAAGACTTGCGAGAGAGGTAACATTGTTACGTGTGGGAAGACTTGGGAGAGAGATAACATTGTTATGTGTGGTAAGACTTGGGAGAGAGGAAACATTGTTATGTGTGGGTGGAAGACTTGGGAGAGAGGCAACATTGTTATGTGTGGTAAGACTTGGGAGAGAGGTAGCATTGTTATGTGTGGGGAATACGTGGGAGAGAGGTAACGTTGTTATGTGTGGGAAGACTTCGGAGAGAGGTAACATTGGTATGTGTGGGGGATACTTGGGAGAGATGTAACATTGCTATGTGTGGGGGAAGGCTTGGGAGAGAGGTAACCTTGTTATGTGTGGGAAGACTCGGGAGAGAGGTAACATTGGTATGTGTGGGAAGACTTAGGAGAGAGGTAACATTGGTATGTGTGGGAAGACTTGGGAGAGCGGTAACATCATAAGGTGTGGGGGATGCTTGGGAGAGAGGTTACATTGTAATGTGTGGGGGAATACATGGGAGAGAGGTAGCATTGTTATGTGTGGGAAGACTCGGGAGAGAGGTAACATTATTATGTGTGGGGAGACTTGGGAGGGAGGTAACATTGTTATGTGGGGGAAGACTTGGGCTAGAGGTAACATTGCTATGTGTGGGGGAAGGCTTGGGAGAGAGGTAACCTTGTTATGTGTGGGAAGACTTGCGAGAGAGGTAACATTGTCATGTGTGGGAAGACTTGAGAGAGAGGTAACATTGTCATGTGTGGGAAGACTTGGAAGAGAGGTAACATTGTTATTTGTGGGGAATACTTGGGAGAGAGGAAACATTGTTATGTGTGGTAAGACTTGGGAGAGAGGAAACATTGTTATGTGTGGGTGGAAGACTTGGGAGAGAGGGAACATTGTTATGTGTGGGTGAAGACTTTGGCGAGAGGTAACATTGCTATGTGTGGGGGAAGGCTTGGGAGAGAGGTAACATTGGTATGTGTGGGGGATACTTGGGAGAGATGTAACATTGCTATGTGTGGGAAGACTTGGGATAGAGGTAACATTGTTATTTGTGGGGAATACTTGGGAGAGAGGTAACATTGTTATGTGTGGGGGAAGACTTGGGAGAGGTAACATTGTTATGTGTGGGGGAAGACTTTGGCGAGAGGTAACATTGTAATGTGTGGGGGAATACGTGGGAGAGAGGTAACATTGTTATGTGTGGGGGAATACGTGGGAGAGGGGTAACATTGTTATGTGTGGGGGAATACGGGGGAGAGAGGTCACATTGTTATGTGTGGGGAGACTTGGGAGAGAGTTAACATTGTTATGCGTGGGGAGACTTGGGAGAGAGGCAACATTGTTATGTGTGGGGGAATACGGGGGAGAGAGGTCACATTGTTATGTGTGGGGAGACTTGGGGGAGAGGGAACATTGTTATGTGTGGGGGAGACTTGGGAGAGAGGTAACACTGTTATGTGTGGGGGAAGACTTTGGAGAGAGGTAACATTGTTATGCGTGGGGAGACTTGGGAGAGAGTTAACATTGTTATGCGTGGGGAGACTTGGGAGAGAGGCAACATTGTTATGTGTGGGGGAAGACTTTGGCGAGAGGAAACATTGTAATGTGTGGGGGAATACATGGGAGAGAGGTAGCATTGTTATGTGTGGGGAGACTTGGGAGATAGGTAACATTGTTATGTGTGGGAAGACTTGGAAGAGAGGTAACAGTGTTATGTGTGGGGAATACTTGGGACAGAGGTAACATTGTTATGTGTGGGTGAAGACTTTGGCGAGAGGTAACATTGTAATGTGTGGGAAGACTTGGGAGCGAGGTAACATTGTTATGTGTGGGGCATACTTGGGAGAGAGGTAACACTGTTATGTGTGGGGGAAGACTTTGGCGAGAGGTAACATTGTAATGTGTGGGGGAATACATGGGAGAGAGGTAGCATTGTTATGTGTGGGGAGACTTGGGAGAGAGGCAACATTGTTATGTGTGGGGGAGACTTGGGGGAGAGGGAACATTGTTATGTGTGGGGGAATACGTGGGAGAGGGGTAACATTGTTATGTGTGGGGAGAGTTGGGAGAGAGGTAACATTGTTAGGTGTGGGAAGACTTGGGAGAGAGGAAACATTGTTATGTGTGGGGGAATACGTGGGAGAGAGGTAACATTGTTATGTGTGCGGAAGACTTGAAGAAAGGAATTCATCAAATGTGGTAAGGAGGGGAGGGAAAGAATTTGTCATTGGTTTACACATATTTACTGAACTTCCACTTTCAATATATGAGATAGACATTGTGACTTATCTTAACAATGCGACTCTGATATCACTTACAGCTACAGCACTGTGATAGCTTGTCCCGCAGGCGATGAACAACATTCGACGACATCTCCTGATCTCAGGCATGAAATCCTTGATGCCCCCAAGAACAACCTGATTGTTTTCAAAGTTGACACGCCCCCTCATTGTGTTGATAACAGACTCGGGCTGTTCAAAAATCTCTTTCTGCATGAAGGATGAGAATTTACCTGTGAAGTCAAAAGGTATTTTAACAAGATTAGCTCTGATGAAGCCAATGTTCTCCAGCTTTGACTTGATTTTAATTTTACTTTGACTTATTTCTAACTTAACTCTGACTTGTACATTTCCTTGGTTTTCCATTTACTTATGACTTCAGGATTCTTATAGAAAAACACTTTAAACAAGGACATAGTCAGTCAGATCCCCCGCCAAGCGGTGCTAGTCAGATCCCCTGCCAAGGGGTGCTAGTCAGATTCCCTGCAAAGGGGTGCTTGTCAGATTCCCCTGCTAAGGGAGCACCCCAAAGGGAGTTTTAGAACCATTTTGCAGAATTCAGGGTCAGTATTATACATTGTAGTGAGTTTTTCCTTCACTTTTACTGCAATTTAGGGAATTAGACTTTGGACAAAGTATTCCAAAATAATTCTGCAGTGAAATTATGTTACAAACTTTTAACACTATTACCACAAAGTTGTATTAATGAAACAGTGAATTTGGCAGTTTTTGTTATGTGTTTCCATGGTAACAGAATACATATTATAGGAAAACTGCTTCATATCAAAAGGCACTACTAGACCACTAGATCAATACATGTTTAGAGTTTTGCAAATTTTTCTTCAATGTTTTTTTAGTTATGCTCCAGAAACACTATATCCCAGATGAACAGACAACAGACCCGTTCGTATATACCCTACCGATTTCGTTGGTTGGGGATAATTAATTTGATACAAATTACAAGATAAACATACTTTATAATACATGTACATATATCATTGGATAAATAAAGAGACTGAAAACTTGCTGCAGCAGTCTGTAAATACTTGTTGCTCATGGTTTGTGTCCTATATTTTATCTTATCAACATACCTTTCATAATCTCTTGTATCTCTGTTTTGAGTGTGATCACCTCGCGGACAGTTGACTCGTCTATGCTGCGTTTGACGCGGTGTATGGACAGAGAGCCATCTTTTACAGAGGCGACATCATCATCCTCCAGGAATATTACCTGGTTTGTGTGTTCAATGATGGCACTGAAACAAAAATCACTACCACTGAAAACAGACGATTACACTGAAACAAAAATCACTACCACTGAAAACAGACGATTACACTGAAACAAAAACCACTACCACTGAATGCAGACAATTACACTGAAACAGACAATTACACTGAAACAGACAATAACACTAAAAATAGACAATTACACTGAAACATACAAATATACTAAAACAGACAAATATACTGAAACAGACAATTACACTGAAACAGACAAATACACTGAAACAGACAATTACACTGAAACAGACAATTACACTGAAAACAAACACCTATTTGAAATCTCACCTCATACCTTGATTGTGACAAAAACTTTAATTACATAGACTTTTCACTTGTGCTGTGCCATCTTTTGCACTCCGATCACATTGTGATACAAAGCCCCTTTATGATATGTGTATCACCATTCAAAATATTGCAACACCAGTTTGTATTAATATAGTGTTCAAGTCCTAACGAAATATAGTGTAGGATCCACTAAAAAGGAAGGCATTTCATTTACATGAAAAATACAAATTATGATCTTTAAATATATTTATTGCTTTGATTTAAAACATACATGAAATATTGTAACTTTCGATGATAAACTGATTTTGCATAGAAACCTACAGACGTTTGATGACCACGATCTTTGTTAAATAAATAAATGATTATAACAATTTTGATGATCATTTGATGTCTACTGGCTGTTTAAAAAGACCATGCCAACCTGGTGAGGTGACTTGTTTCCTCTGTACTACAGCTAATCCTATGTAGGTTTAATGTCCTGACTCTGATATGTCAACCACACACAACCAGTTTCACCAACTCTAGTTAAGAAAATGTTTTCGTCCTTACACAGAGTTAATAGCAAAGAAACTTTGGAGAGACTACAGAGGTAACACCTAATTTTGATCAGCTTACAGACTAAATAAAACCTCCATACTGACTACCAAAATGTTGCTGACTGCAGACAGGTGTCTAACAGTTCAGGCAATGTAAACAATGCTGACACAGAAATATAAATATGATGCAATACAATTGAACACTTGTTAATTTATAACTATTTACCCAGTCTCCGATTTAGTGACATATTTGTTTTAGGTGTTTGACGACAATTAACTTACAGCTCCACTTTCTTGATGAAGTCAATTAAAGATAAAATATCTAACAACTGAGCTTCTATAACAATCTAAGTGTTGGTGGTCCAGTTAACCTGTAGTATTACACTAGTGAACAATACTAGCTGGGGGAGGGGGGGAGGGGGCTCTACACAGTTGGAGAAGAGTGAAGGAGGGGCACCTGTACACAGTTGGAGAAGAGTGAAGGAGGGGCACCTGTACACAGTTGGAGAAGAGTGAGGGAGGGGCACCTGTACATAGTTGGAGAAGAGTGAGGGAGGGGCACCTGTACACAGTTGGAGAAGAGTGAGGGAGGGGCACCTGTACATAGTTGGAGGAGAGTGGGGGAGGGGCACCTGTACACAGTTGGAGGGGAGTGGGGAAGGGGCACCTGTACATAGTTGGAGGGGAGTGGGGAAGGGGCACCTGTACACAGTTGGAGAAGAGTGGGGAAGGGGCACCTGTACATAGTTGGAGGAGAGTGGGGAAGGGGCACCTGTACATAGTTGGAGGGGAGTGGGGAAGGGGCACCTGTACATAGTTGGAGGGGAGTGGGGAAGGGGCACCTGTACACAGTTGGAGAAGAGTGGGGAAGGGGCACCTGTACATAGTTGGAGGAGAGTGGGGAAGGGGCACCTGTACACAGTTGGAGGGGAGTGGGGGAGGGGCACCTGTACATAGTTGGAGGAGAGTGGGGAAGGGGCACCTGTACACAGTTGGAGGGGAGTGGGGAAGGGGCACCTGTACATAGTTGGAGGAGAGTGGGGAAGGGGCACCTGTACATAGTTGGAGGGGAGTGGGGAAGGGGCACCTGTACATAGTTGGAGGGGAGTGGGGAAGGGGCACCTGTACACAGTTGGAGAAGAGTGGGGAAGGGGCACCTGTACATAGTTGGAGGAGAGTGGGGGAGGGGCACCTGTACATAGTTGGAGGAGAGTGGGGAAGGGGCACCTGTACATAGTTGGAGGGGAGTGGGGAAGGGGCACCTGTACATAGTTGGAGGAGAGTGGGGAAGGGGCACCTGTACATAGTTGGAGGGGAGTGGGGAAGGGGCACCTGTTCACAGATGGAGGGGGGTGGGGAAGGGGCACCTGTTCACAGATGGAGGGGAGTGGGGGAGGGGCACCTGTTCACTGTTGAAGGAGAGTGGGGGAGGGGCCCCTGTACACAGTTGAAGGAGAGTGGGGGAGGGGCACCTGTTCACAGTTGAAGGAGAGTGGGGAGGGGCACCTGTACTCAGTTGAATGAGAGTGGGGGAGGGGCACCTGTACACAGTTGGAGGGGAATGGGGAAGGGGCACCTTTCACAGTTGAAGGAGAGTGGGGGAGGGGCACCTGTACACAGTTGAAGGAGAGTGGGGGAGGGGCACCTGTACACAGTTAACAGACATGTTCCAGGTGTACGTGTATTCCAATGTTGTATAGGCAACTTTTATTTTGTCTCCAACAGTTCAAAGATCAGCTAGCTTACCATCATGTTGTCTGACAATCTTTAAATTGTGGATAAACTTGTTCTCTGAAAATTAGTTAATCTTACTCAATGCAGACATTGATGTTTTACCTAGCATCAGAAGCAAAGAAGTATTCCACCTCTCTTTCTGGGCCCATAGGGTGGAACTCTGTCGTGCTATCCACCCTCTGAGTGGATCCTACGTATCCACGGTGATCTGTGAAAAACACACACAAGGTTAAGTCAAAACCAACATTTGAATGAGGTACCTTTTTTATCATTGTAAATGTCAATAGTCAGCTATTAAATACTATTAGTGCCACTTCTACTCATTCCATATTGAAAACACAAACACTTTTAATGTCCAGTTTTAAATCAACAATTTCAAAACATATCCCAACATATACAAATGAAAATATTTACTACTTTTGAGAAATACATGTTCAAGTATAACATTCATTTCATTATGTTATTAAATAAAATAGAGTTATGTCCCTTCAACCATATTTCTGTTATGTTTTTTTATTAGTACACGTGTCTATACAGAAGTCATCTGTACTTTGATAAAAAACATTTAAGAAGTAAGTATGGAAACTAAACAAGGATATTCTGATTTAGTGGTTTATAAGTCATTACATAATAATGCTATATATCCCTAGCTAACTACTTCAGAAGGAGAAAGAAAACTGACATCACACACATGCACATGTGAAGCTTCTTATTTTTGCAAAAGCTGAATTGATCCTTGATAGCATTGATGTCTGACCCAACCCATTACAGAACAAAAACACAACCCACAAAATCTCAAGTATCGACTGTTCTTTACAGCTTTTTACAAACTAAGCGGAAAAATGATGAAAGCTAAATTAGCTACACATTATAGACTATTACAAAAAAAAGAAATTATGAAAGCTAAAAACAACATGGTATATTGTATATTTTGTGATTTGTATAAATATTACAGATCCGATATGTGATGTGCTGACAATGTGATTTGATAAAATATCTCTGGAACTGCTTGCATATGAAATATCTTATCATTTGAAAATAACCCCCAATTGATTGACTAAAGGACAATGAAGATTCTATTAGTAACACACTATCCGACTTCTGCCATCTGCACTAATGTACCATGGTAATTTAAATTTGATTTCTGATACAGGTAATTGTTTTTGCGACAAGTATGACACTATAATGGTTATGAATGACAAACAAGTTTATAAACAGATGGGAAGAGTTCACTGAAAGCTGCCCGAGGTGTGTGAAATATATTGGCCTGCATTACACTTATCAAACGTGGGATGGATTCCAGCTTATTTTGACTAGAGTCGGAATAAGTCTGCTAAATGCATGATCTTTTACTAGCATTAGATTAAATTGCAAAACATATTTATTTTTTTAGAAATGAAATAAGACAGCTAAAAATATTCATTTTCACTACACTAAACATAAAATTAAAATGAGATTTGATAGTAAATAAATGTATCATTTTAACTTTAGTGTTTTAGGGTACAAGTGACTGGTAAAGGGTTACTGATTATATCGCCAACAGATCATAAAAAGCCAGCATTAATACAAGAGTTGTTCCAGGCAGGCATGCACTTCCAAATACATTTATAACATATCTTATTACTTCATAATGGGCTGAACAACAGGAATGTACTATCAAGAGACTTCACCTTAGTTTCATAACGAATGCTTTAGATCCATAGGAACATCGTCTTAAGGGTCAATAAAGCTTGTCACTTTTAATTTACCGAATACCTAGACCAACTCATAAGGCTGGTGTAGGACTTAAGTTGTATAGCTGATCAACTCTAGAGTTATAATACATATATTGATTCCAGGCAGTGACCTTGACATTTTCGAAATAAGTTGTTTATCCTGTGAACAACCAACAAAAACATAATAAAACATTAAACCAAACGATAGGTGTAAGATAATAGGAATGAACATTTATTCTAGGACATGTAAAATTTAATTGTACACAAGATTGGGCAAGTGACACCCACGACTTTCCTACGTGACCAGCATTCTGTTGTGACAACAAAGTGAGTGACAGAATGTACGGGACTCCGAGGCATGGCATTATCATTTAAAACACAGTAAGCTTTTATGCGAAATGTTTCAAGAAAGCAGAATCTTCTCACCAGAGGTCTGAATGGTGATAATAATTAGAAAAAGTCAAAGATACCTTCTGTAGTGCTAACGTCTTTAAAACCTACATGCCAAGGAGACAAACAGGATAAACCAAGTAAAACAAGCGCAAATAAAAGGAAATCATACAACAAAAACATTTCAGCGCCAGAAGCCAATTGTCTTGTTATAAAACAAAATTACCTAACAAAACACCAGAGCATTTCATATCTGTAGCTTCAGCCTCCCAGTTACAGGATTTCAAATGTTTAAAATCTGGTTGAGTTAATGTTTCCTCGAAGTTTATCAAATTTACATTTTTACAAAAGAAATATAATTATCTTAAAAATTTTAGGACTCAAAATGTGAAGCAACAGGAATCAAAGTAAGGTATCTGTGTATGTCAACGATTACTTAATTACAGAATAATTGTACGAAAAAAAAAAGGAAATTTTATAAAAAAAAAACCACTACATGCAATATTGATAAATATTTCATCAGACATATTGTTTATGGAAGTAGTTGTAGATAACAAAGAAGAGATCTATTTGTTTGAGTAGAGACTGGTTTGAACAACGGACCGATGCTTTATAGCTATAACTTATTGGCCAGCTAACATATGAAAGACATTTTCGACGTACATGGTGACAGATGTAGATCAGCTGTAAGGAAAAATCATTTCATACATTATAGTATCACTCTCAACATACACTATCCACATAGCTTATAGCTATCATCTATAGTATCACTCTCAATATACACTATCCAGATAGATTATAGCTATCATCTATAGTATCACTCTCAACATACACTATCCAGATAGATTATAGCTATCATCTATAGTATCACTCTCAATTTACACTATCCAGATAGATTATAGCTATCATCTATAGTATCACTCTCAATTTACACTATCCAGATAGATTATAGCTATCATCTATAGTATCACTCTCAACAGACACTATCCACATAGCTTATAGCTATCATCAACAGTATCACTCTCAACATACACTATCCAGATAGATTATAGCCATCATCCTTAGTATCACTCTCAACATACCCTATCCACATAGCTTATAGCTATCATCAACAGTATCACTCTCAACATACACTATCCAGATAGATTATAGCTATCATCCTTAGTATCACTCTCAACATCCGCTATCCACATAGCTTATAGCTATCAGCCTTAGTATCACTCTCAACATACACTATCCAGATAGATTATAGCTATCATCAATAGTATCACTCTCAACATACACTATCCAGATAGATTATAGCTATCATCCTTAGTATCACTCTCAACATACACTATCCACATAGCTTATAGATATCATCCTTAGTATCACTCTCAACATACACTATCTAGATAGATTATAGCTATCATCCTTAGTATCACTCCCTAAATATCCCCTTTATGGGGCCCCTTCAATGCTAGAAGTAATTAAGGGGTTTTTTATTGGTCAGGAGGTCAGTCCCCCTTGCAGCATCCGACGTGCACCCCACTTGACCCACTTCGCTGAAGAAAAATTGACGCCATTTTTTCGGACAAACAATTATCATCAAATGCAAACAACAACAATCCTTTGGATCTGACCAGGAAACCTTAAATAATATCATCACAAGATTCCTGAAAATTCCTGCAATAGCAGGTAAGTGATAACTATACTATCCCACCGTGTTTCTGCACGAATTTGATCATGCAGAACACCGTCAACAATGGCATGTTTACATTGAACGGTTTCCTTTGTTTACAAACAGATGCAAGTATATTGAGATCGTCAAGCTGCCCCTGTCTAGCCCTCCGCTCTATCGTATCCCATATAATCCTCATGCAGAGAGAGAGAGCCTAAATCATGTCAAGTCCAGGAAAAGATGTGGTAATGTTGGGGCATAGCCTGATCAAACGTTTGGGGCAGTTTGTTGACTCGGGGGCCCGGACTCGGAACATGATGTTATGGGCTGATCGTGTACATTTCCACGGCGTCTCGGGGGCGTCAATAGACAGGATTACGACAGACTTGGCCAAAACATTGAGAAGTTATCGGCAAGTTAGTGTCTGTGTCGTTCAGGCGGGAGGGAACGATATTAGTAGTCCGGCCACTGATGTAGACTGGGTTGTTCGACGTGTGTTAGATCTGGTGCGATTGTTGTTAGGTCGTTACGGGGTCAAACACATTTGTGTGAGTAAGCTATTTCCCAGAGGAAAAATGCGAGCACATAAAGGGGATGTATCGGTGCAAATTTACAACGCTTGGGTAGCTTATGTAAATGATTGTCTCTCTGTTGTGTTAGACATGCCCGGGGTAACGTTATGGGACCATGAGAAGGAAATATGGGACGTGTTTCAACTTTATGGTCACGATGGGGTTCATTTCGAACAAATGAAGCCTTACTACCGCTCAATTCGGGGTTGCGTTATCCGGGCTTTGGGTTTTACAGGGTAATAGGATACTGTTTTTATCTCACCTCTCATGATAAAATATAATTCGGGGTTATCTCCCTTCTCGCAATACTAGAAAATCTCAGTCATGTTTAGGTTGCTTCCCTTTGTATATATATCAATTCACTTATTCATACTCACAGTAAGGTGTGTATAGCAAGAGTCTAGGAGACAGTCTGCTGAAGTGACAGCAATAGTATTTCAGTTTCCTTATTTAAAATAACTTGTGTTGGTATCAAGCACCAGCTAATCATGCCTTGGGCATGTACGGCAAGATCTGTTGTTTCAGAGGTGTAAAGTTAGCTGATTGTTTAGATACCAACAAAAACCCTCGGTGGGAAAGTGTCCTTCTAGGTCCCTCCCTCCTATTGGTCGGCGCACATGGGCCAATACACATTATTTCATTACTTTTTATCATACATAGTTTCATCAGAATTTAAAAATTGTTAAGCAAATAATAATGACATCCTACTTTCAACTTTTATTTATTGTGTGAATCATTGGCCCTATGGCGTTCCTATTCGGGGCATTTATGGTTGTTATAACCTTCAGTTGCCTACTATGAGAGCTTTTGAGGTGAAATTATCCATAGTTGCTCTCCTTCGAGCTCGAGCGTACAGTATTTGAAATGTACTTGTAATCATATATAATAAGTACTTGGAGCTGAAGTGTCTAGATATTAGGCATTTGTGGTGGAATTACCCTTAGTTGCCTATGAGAATTTTTCTTTCACGAACATGCCACCCTATGGCTTTACTTTATTGGGCATTTGTGGTTGAAATAACCCGTAGTTGCTGTCCTTCAAGTTTTTGGGTGCAATTATACACATATTTACATACAATGAGCTGTAGTACTGAGACATTGGGCATTTGTGGTAGTAAAACCTTTAGTTGCCTATGGGAGTATTTCATTTTGAACTCGCCAGCATAAGTTTTTTACTAGCACCAAAGTATATGAATATTTACCATGCAAGGCTATTTATTGTAAATGGGAAACATTTCACATGTCAACTATACTGATGTGTTTATTTTATAATCATATAAGGCATGGAATTTACAATTTCAAATTCATTTAAGTTTCAAAGTAATCAATATTTCTGTGATAACATACAGTTTTCTCTCGAATTCTATTTTCATACAAACTATGTATTGACCAGCATACAGGTTGGTAGCGACTTTACTAATACCACCATGTATGTTCAGTGGCCCAGATCTCTGCTCTCTTGTCTTGTATTGTCTATAGGTACACAGATACCATGCCACCGAAGCGGAAAGCAGCTGCTGCCAACCATCTGGTGACATCAACCAACAAAACTCGGCGCCAAATGGTAACACAGTCCTCCACATCATCTGATGATGCAGATCCTGCACCAAGTGACACTGTTCTTAACATTTATCCTGCTCATATGCAGGACTTGATACGACAAGCTTATGAACGTGGCCTGCAGAACGCTAGGCAAAATATGAGTCAGCGGCATGAAGTGTCTGAGACGTCGGCCAGGCATGCGTCCCTTTCCCTGCCAGATACCAACATCAGCCCTCCCAGCTCAAGGCACTCGGCCAACATCGCAGCAGGAGCTCCACAACTTGCGGTCAACACGCCCACCTGTGCAGCCATTAATTCTGAAATCGGTGGGTCTGGGGTCCCAGCTGGTCAAATTGCGATGACATTTGAAGGGGAAGATGTCTCCCCACAAACTAGGTTCCATTCAGCTGCAATCCCCTTAACTGATTTGGTGACAGAAAAGGTGAAGGACAAAATTTGGTCCAATAAATTTGTAGATCTTGCCACAATCACAGACAACTCACAGTCATCTTTTGAAATGGTTGTGGAGGCAGAGGATGGCGAGACACCTTCCCTCAAATGGATCCAAAAATCGGGGCCAAAGAAACAACTGTCCATAGAAAAGTGGACAACAAAATTCAACATATTCATATCAGTCTATACTCTTAAAAGCCCAGAGGCCATTGGTTAACTACTAAAGTATTCTGCCCTTATACGAACCTGGCGTTAAAAAACACCGACTGGTGGTATTGCGATACCACTTTTCGTGAGCTCCGTGTTAACAGCGACATGCTATGGAACACCATGCAGATGATATTTTATCAAAAGATGTACTTTGGCTTTTACTTTTTAAATGGTTGTATCTATCACACAGTAAAACATTGTAATGATGTTGTCATAGATACCATCACAGACTGTCCTTCCTCTCCATAAACTACACCATCACACATTGTCCTTCATCTCCATAAACTACACAATCACAGACTGTCCTTCATCTCCATAAACTACACAATCATAGACTGTCCTTCATCTCCATAAACTACACAATCACACACTATCCTTCATCTCCATAAACTACACAATCATAGACTGTCCTTCATCTCCATAAGCTACACAATCACACACTATCCTTCCTCTCCATAAGCTACACAATCATAGACTGTCCTTCATCTCCATAAACTACACAATCACACACTATCCTTCCTCTCCATAAACTACACAATCACAGACTGTCCTTCATCTCCATAAACTACACCATCACACACTGTCCTTCCTCTCCATAAGCTACACAATCATAGACTGTCCTTCATCTCCATAAACTACACCATCACACACTGTCCTTTCTCTCCATAAACAACACAATCATAGACTGTCCTTCATCTCCATAAACTACACAATCACAGATTGTCCTTCATCTCCATAAACTACACAGTCACAGACTCCTTCATCTCCATAAACTACACAATCACACACTGTCCTTCATCTCCATAAACTACACAATCACAGACTGTCCTTC
>NW_018406386.1:146658-177399 GCF_002113885.1 Mizuhopecten yessoensis
TCACTAACATACCCTGTGTCACGTCACTAACACACCCTGTGTCACATCACTAACACACCCTGTGTCACATCAATAACATACCCTGTGTCATGTCCCTAACATACCCTGTGTCACGTCACTAACACACCCTGTGTCACGTCCCTAACATACCCTGTGTCACGTCACTAACATACCCAGTGTCACTTAACTAACATACCCTGTGTCACGTCACTAACATACCCAGTGTCACATCACTAACATACCCGGTGTCCCGTCACTAACATACCCTGTGTCACGTCACTAACATACCCAGTGTCACATCACTAACATACCCGGTGTCACGTCACTAACATACCCTGTGTCACGTCACTAACATACCCTGTGTCACATCACTAACATACCCTGTGTCAAGTCACTAACATACCCAGTGTCATGTCACTAACATACCCGGTGTCACATCACTGGCTCACTCTGTTATGTCACTAACTCACTCTGTGTTGTGTCACTAACTCACTCTGTGTTGTGTCACTGACTGATTCTGTGTTGTGTCACTAACTCTGTGTTGTGTCACTAACTCACTCTGTGTTATGTCACTAACTCACTGTGTTATGTCACTGACTCACTCTGTGTTGTGTCACTGACTGATTCTTTGTTGTGTCACTAACTCACTCTGTGTTGTGTCACTAACTCACTCTGTGTTGTGTCACTGACTGATTCTGTGTTATGTCACTAACTCACTCTGTGTTAATTGTGTCACTGACTCACTCTGCTTTGTGTCACTGACCTGTCCTGTATTTATAGTAAGTAAGATATATGTCCTGTTGTCAGTATTTATAGTGAGTAAGATATCTGTCCTGTATTTATATTGAGTAAGATAGCTGTCCTGTATTGATAGTGAGTAAGATATCTGTCCTGTATTTATAGTGAGTAAGATATTTGTCATGTATTTATAGCGAGTAAGATATCTGTCCTGTATTTATAGTGAGTAAGATATCTGTCCTGTATTTATAGTGAGTAAGATGTTTGTCCTGTTATCAGTATTTATAGTGAGTAAGATATCTGTCCTGTATCTATAGTGAGTAAGATATCTGTCCTGTATTGATAGTGAGTAAGATATCTGTCCTGTTGTCAGTATTTATAGCGAGTAAGATATCTGTCCTGTTGGCAGTTTTTATAGGTAGTAAGATGTCTGTCCTGTATTTATAGCGAGTAAGATATCTGTCCTGTTGCCAGTATTTATAGTGAGTAAGATATTTGTCCTGTATTTATAGCGAGTAAGATATCTGTCCTGTTGCCAGTATTTATAGCGAGTAAGATATCTGTCCTGTATCTATAGCGAGTAAGATATCTGTCCTGTTGCCAGTATTTATAGCGAGTAAGATATCTGTCCTGTATTTATAGCGAGTAAGACATCTGTCTTGTTGCCAGTTTTTATAGTGAGTAAGATATCTGTCCTGTATCTATAGCGAGTAAGATATCTGTCCTTTTGCCAGTATTTATAGCGAGTAAGATATCTGTCCTGTTGCCAGTATTTATAGCGAGTAAGATATCTGTCTTGTTGCCAGTTTTTCTAGTGAGTAAGATATCTGGCCTGTATCTATAGCGAGTAAGATCTCTGTCCTGTATTTATAGTGAGTAAGATGTCTGTCCTGTATTTATGGTGAGTTGGGGACATCTAATACCCTTGAGATAGTAATTTTGTGCCCTATCGGTTTGCTTACAACAGATACAGCTCGAGTCTAACTGTATCTACAGCCCTTTCATCTACAACTCCCATAAATACTCATCATTCTTTGAGCTACTTTTTCTCAACAGCCCTTCTCACACAAATTTCCTGATAGTAACAAATCTAAGGCACTTTTTATAGTGTTGAACAAATATATGGATTTTGTGAAGGTTCCCTCACCCATATATTCGGATTAAAGAATTTACGATTCTATGATTGGAATGAACAAATACGCCTGTGACTTTGAAGGATATATAGTATTCTCCTTTAGCTGTAATATTGACAAACAGCTGACAAAGACCGCAGATCAAACATTAACGCTGTAAAGGAAACCTGAACAACAACAATCCTGACATGTTATAAGTCACCAACACCTGCAACCACTGCTTTCTGTAACATATCACTTTAATAACCCATGCACTATATGTAAAATGTGTCTAAACTATTAAATGACCTTTTAAATATGTAATTAATCCAAATACCAAATTAAATTTCAATTCTTAATTATTCAGTAAATTGCAGTTTGAACAAGAACTATGCTATTTAACATATATTCATAAACATATTTTTTTTCCATTTTGTACATTGACAGTTAATTGAGAGATTCTCTTTATTAAATATGTAATCATCTGTCAGGCTATAACTGTGACACAAGCATAGCTGTCTGAAAACATCTAAAATCAACAGTCGTCAAAACACTGCAAAACAGCTGAAACCAACACTGAGAAACAATAAACAACGAAAGAATCAATTCTACGACTTAATCTTCCTAATTTTACCAGTAAACTTCAATTAGCATTGAATTTTACAAAACACAATCTAAATCATAAATTAATTCATGACCTAACTTAATGACGTACCAGCTAAATAATCTATGCATGGGCTAACTTAATGATGTACAATCTAAATCATATTTGCATGGCCCAAATTACGGAAACACTCTAAATTAGCGGAGCACCATTTAAATTNTTGTCGGTATAGCTATGCAAAGACGGTCGCTCTAATTCCGTAATCAAAATGATATAATAACACAGGTCGATAGTACACTTATATTTACTTCGAATGAAATAAATAAAGACCAAGGAAAAAATGCTTATTTTGTACTACGGCCAGGGTTAGGATCGAAATGAACGACCATTTGAGAATAATGCATAACTTTAAACGTAGAATTGATTTTTTCGTTGTTTAGTGTTTCTCAGTGCAAACTAACCACCACTAAATGCAACTGTTTTCTTATATTATCACCGAAACATTCCTATTTAGTATATCACCAAAACACTCCCATTTAGTTTATCACAGAAACACTCCTATTCAGTCCATCACAGAAACATAACCATTTAGTATATCACAGAAACATAACCATTTAGTCTATCACAGAAACATAACCATTTGGTCTATCACCGAAACATAACCATTTAGTCTATCACAGAAACATAACCATTTAGTCTATCACAGAAACATAACCATTTAGCCTATCACCGAAACATAACCATTTAGTCTATCACCGAAACATAACCATTCAGTCTATCACCGAAACATAACCATTTGGTCTATCACACAAACATAACCATTTAGTCTATCACAGAAACATAACCATTTAGTCTATCACAGAAACATAACCATTTAGTCTATCACTGAAACATAACCATTTAGTCTATCACAGAAACATAACCATTTAGTCAATTACAGAAACATAACCATTCAGTCTATCACTGAAACATAACCATTCAGTCTATCACTGAAACATAACCATTTAGTCTATCACAGAAACATAACCATTTAGTCAATTACAGAAACATAACCATTCAGTCTATCACTGAAACATAACCATTCAGTCTATCACAGAAACATAACCATTTAGTCTATCACAGGAACACTCCCATTTAGTCTATCACTGAAACATAACCATTTAGTCTATCACAGAAACATAACCATTTAGTCTATCACAGAAACATAACCATTCAGTCTATCATTGAAACATAACCATTCAGTCTATCACAGAAACATAACCATTTAGTCTATCACAGAAACAATACCATGTAGTCTATCACAGAAACATAACCATTCAGTCTATCACAGAAACAATACCACTCTGCCAAACCATAATGCTGTCTACATAGCTATTAACATCATAACATACTGCTATAGCCCACACATGGTTAACCTTTCTCCTTGTATGATCGTCCAAAAGGTCCCGATTAGTACCCACAAACCAGTACCAGTACAAGGTCCTCTATCAGTACTCCACCAACAACCAGTACAAGGTCCTCTATCAGTCCCCCACCAACAACCAGTACCAGGTCCTCTATCAGTACCCCACCAACAACCAATACCAGAGCAAGGTACTCTATCAGTACCCAACCAACAACCAGTACCAGACCAAGGCACTCTATCAGTACCCTACCAACAACCAGTACCAGGTTCTCTATCAGTACCCCACCAACAACCAGTACCAGGTCCTCTATCAGTCCTCCCCAAACAACCAGTACAAGGTCCTCTATCAGTACCCCAACAACAACCAGTACCAGGTCCTCTATCAGTACCCCACCAACAACCAATACAAGGTCCTCTATCAGTACTCCACGAACAACCAGTACAAGGTCCTCTATCAGTACCCAACCAACAACCAGTACCAGACCAAGGTCCTCTATCAGTACCCTACCAAGAACCAGTACCAGGTTCCCTATCAGTACCCCACCAACAACCAATACAAGGTCCTCTATCAGTACTCCACGAACAACCAGTACAAGGTCCTCTATCAGTACCCAACCAACAACCAGTACCAGACCAAGGTCCTCTATCAGTGCCCTACCAAGAACCAGTACCAGGTTCTCTATCAGTACCCCACCAACAACCAATACAAGAGCGAGTTCCTCTATCAATACCCCAACAACAACCAGTACCAGAACAAGGTCCTCTATCATTACCCCACCAACAACCATTACAAGGTCCTCTATCAGTACCCCACCAACAATCAATACCAGAGCAAGGTCCTCTATCAGTACCCAACCAACAACCAGTACCAGACCAAGGTACTCTATCAGTCCCCTACCAACAACCAGTACCAGGTTCTCTATCAGTACCCCACCAACAACCAATACCAGAGCGAGTTCCTCTATCAATACCCCAACAACAACCAGTACCAGAACAAGGTCCTCTATCATTACCCCACCAACAACCAGTACAAGGTCCTCTATCAGTGCTCCACCAACAACCAGTACAAGGTCCTCTATCAGTCCTCCACCAACAACCAGTACAAGGTCCTCTATCAGTCCCCCACCAACAACCAGTACCAGGTCCTCTATCAGTACCCCACCAACAACCAATACCAGAGCAAGGTACTCTATCAGTACCCAACCAACAACCAGTACCAGACCAAGGTCCTCTATCAGTACCCTACCAAGAACCAGTACCAGGTTCTCTATCAGTACCCCACCAACAACCAATACCAGAGCAAGGTACTCTATCAGTACCCAACCAACAACCAGTACCAGACCAAGGTCCTCTATCAGTGCCCTACCAAGAACCAGTACCAGGTTCTCTATCAGTACCCCACCAACAACCAATACCAGAGCAAGGTCCTCTATCAGTACCCAACCAACAACCAGTACCAGACCAAGGTACTCTATCAGTACCCTACCAACAACCAGTACCAGGTTCTCTATCAGTACCCCACCAACAACCAGTACAAGGTCCTCTATCAGGCCCTCTATCAGTACCCACCAACAACCAATACAAGGTCCTCTATCAGAACCCAACCAACAATCAATACCAGAGCAAGGTCTTCTATCAGTACACCACCAACAACCAGTACAAGGTCCTCTATCAGGTCCTCTATCAGTACCCACCAACAACCAATACTAGAGCAAGGTCCTCTATCAGAACCCCACCAACAATCAATACCGGAGCAAGGTCTTCTATCAGTACCCCACCAACAACCAGATCAAGGTCCACTATCAGTACCCCACCAACAACCAATACTAGAGAAAGGTCCTCTATCAGTACCCCACCAACAACCAATACCAGAGCAAGGTCCTCTATCGATAGAGGACCTGGTACTGGTTATTGATGAGGTACTGATAGAGGCCCATGTACTAGTTGTTGGTGGGGGACTGATAGAGAACCTGGTACTGGTTCTCTATCAGTACCTCAACAACATCCAGTACAAGGTCCTTTATCAGTACCTCAACAACATCCAGTACAAGGTCCTTTATCAGTACCTCAACAACAACCAGTACAAGGTCCCTCATCAACAACCAGTACCGGGTCCTCTATCAGTACTCCCCCAACAACCAGTACAAGGTCCTCTATAAGTACCCCACCAACAACCAATACTAGAGAAAGGGCCTCTATCAGTACCCCAACAACAACCAGTACCAGGTTTTCTATCAGTACCTCATCAACAACCAGTACAAGGTCCTCAAACAGTACCCCACCAACAACCAATGCCAGATCAAGGTCCTCTATCAGTACCACACCAACAACCAATACCAGAGCAAGCTCCTCTATCAATACCCCACCAACAACTAGTACATGGTCCTCTATCAGTACCACACCAACAACCAGTACATGGTTCTCTATGAACCCCACCAACAATCAATACCCGAGCAAGGTCTTCTATCAGGACCCCACCAACAACCAGATAAAGGTCCACTATCAGTACCCCCCCAACAACCAGTCCCAGGTTCTCTATCAGTCCCCCACCAACAACTAGTACATGGTCCTCTATCAGTACCACACCAACAACCAGTACATGGTCCTCTATCAGTACCTCATCAACAACCAGTACCAGGTCCTCTATCAGTACTCCCCAAACAACCAGTACAAGGTCCTCTATCTGTACCCCACCAACAACCAGTACATGGTGCTCTATCACTACCCACAACCATCCAGATCAGTACCAACCAACTACCAGTACAAGGTTCTCTATCCGTACCCCACCAACAACCAGTATCAGACCAAGGTCCTCTATCAGTACCTAAACAACAACCAGTACAAGGTCCTTTATCAGTACCTCAACAACAACCAATACCAGATCAAGGTCCTGTATCAGTACCCCACCAACAACCCATACCAGATCAAGGTCCTCTATCCACCATAGCAAGGTCATCTATCAGTACCCCCCCAACAACCAGTCCCAGGTCCTCTATCAGTACCCCAACAACAACCAGAACCAGGTTGTATATCAGTACCCACCAACAACCAATACTAGAGCAAGGTCCTCTATCAGTACCTCAAAAACAACCAATACCAGGTCCTCTATCAGTACTCCTCCAACAACCAGTACAAGGTCCTCTATCACTACCCACCAACAGCCAGTACCAGGTTCTCTATCAGTACCTCAACAACAACCAATACCAGATCAAGGTCCTGTATCAGTACCCCACCAACAACTAGTACATGGTCCTCTATCAGTCCCCCACCAACAACCAGAACCAGGTTGTCTATCAGTACTCACCAACAACCAGTACATGGTGCTCTATCACTACCCACAACCAGCCGGTACCAGATCAAGGTCCTCTATCCACCATAGCAAGGTCATCTATCAGTACCCCGCCAACAACCAGAACCAGGTTGTCTATCAGTACCCACGAACAACCAGTACATGGTTCTCTATCACTACCCACAACCATCCAGATCAGTACCAACCAACTACCAGTACAAGGTTCTCTATCAGTACTCAACCAACAACCAGTACATGGTTCTCTATCACTACCGACAACCAACCAGTACCAGATCAACCAGTACAAGGTCCTATATCAGTCCCCAACCAACCACCAGTACCAGGTCCTTTATCAGTACCTCAACAACAACCAGTACAAGGTACTCTATCAGTACCCACCAACAACCAATACTAGAGCAAGGTCCTCTATCAGTACCCACAAACAACCAGTATCAGAGCAAGGTCCTCTATCAGTACCCATCCAACAACCAATACCAGATCAAGGTCCTGTATCAGTACCCCACCAACAACCAATACAAGGTTCTCAATCAGTACTCCACCAACAACCAGTATCAGAGCAAGGTCCTCTATCAGTACTCCACCAACAACCAGTACCAGGTCCTCTCTATCAGTACCCCACCAACAACTAGTACATGGTCCTCTATCAGTCCCCCACCAACAACCAGACCCAGGTTGTCTATCAGTACCCACGAACAACCAGTACATGGTTCTCTATCACTACCGACAACCAACCAGTACCAGATCAACCAGTACAAGGTTCTATATCAGTACCCCACCAACAACCACAACCAGTACAAGGTCCTCAAACAGTACCCCACCAACAACCAGGACAAGGTTGTCTATCAGTACCCACCACCAACCAGTACATGGTTCTCTATCGCTACCCACAACCAACCAGTACCAGATCAACCAGTACAAGGTCCTCTATCAGTACCACACCAACAACAAGCACCATAGCAAGGTCATCTATCAGTACCCCGCCAACAACCAGAACCAGGTTGTCTATCAGTACCCACCACCAACCAGTACATGGTTCTCTATCACTACCGACAACCAACCAGTACCAGATCAACCAGTACAAGGTCCTCTATAAGTACCCCACCAACAACCAATAATAGAGCAAGGTCCTCTATCAGTACCCCAACAACAACCAGTACCAGGTCCTCTAACAGTACGCCACCAACAACCAATACCAGAGAAAGGTCCTCTATTAGTACCACACCAACAACAAGCACCAGAGCAAGGTCCTCTATCAGTACCCCACCAACAACCAGAACCAGGTTGTCTATCAGTACCCACCAACAACCAGTACATGGTTCTCTATCACTACCCACAACCAACCAGTACCAGATCAAGGTCCTCTATCAGTACCCCACCAACAACCAATACCAGATCAAGGTCCTCTATCAGTACCCATCCAACAACCAATACCAGATCAAGGTCCTCTATCTGTACCCCATCAACAACCAGTACATGGTCCTCTATCAGTACCACACCAACAACCAGTACAAGGTCCTTTATCAGTACCCCACCAACAACCAATACAAGGTCCTCTATCAGTACTCCCCCAACAACCAGTACAAGGTTCTCTATCAGCACTCCACCAACAACCAGTACCAGGTCCTTTATCAGTACCCCAACAACAACCAGAACCAGGTTGTCTATCAGTACCCACGAACAACCAGTACATGGTTCTCTATCACTACACACAACCAACCAGTACCAGATCAACCAGTACAAGGTCCTCTATCAGTCCCTCATCAACTACCAGTAGTACAAGGTTCTCTATCAGTACCCCACCAACAACAAGCACCAGAGCAAGGACCTCTATCACTACCTCATCAGCAACCAGTACAAGGTCCTCTATCACTACCCACCAACAACCAGTACAAGGTTCTCTATCAGCACTCCACCAACAACCAGTACCAGGTTCTCTATCAGCACCAACCAACAACCAGTACAAGGATCTCTATCAGTACCCCACCAACAACTAGTACATGGTCCTCTATCAGTACAATACCAGGTCCTCTATCAGTACTCCCCCAACAACCAGTACAAGGTTCTCTATCAGTACCCCAGCAACAACCAGTACAAGGTTCTCTATCAGCACTCCACCAACAACCAGTACCAGGTGCTCTATCAGTACTCCCCAGACAACCAGTACAAGGTCCTCTATCAGTACTCCCCCAACAACCAGTACAAGGACCTTGTACTGGTTGTTGGTGTGGTACTGATAGAGGACCTTGCTCTATTATTGGCTGTTGGGGTACTGATAGAGGACCTGGTATTGGTTGTTGTTGAAGTACCGATAGAGGACCTTGTACTGGTTGTTGGTGAAGTACTGATAGAGGTCCTTGTAATGGTTGTTTGGGGAGTACCGATAGAGGACCTTGCTCTTGTACTGGTTGTTGATGGGGTACAGAGGGTACTGCTAGAGGACCTTGTACTGGTTGTTGGTTGTTGGTGGAGTACTGATAGAGAATCTTGTACTGGTTGTTGGTTGGTACAGATAGAGAACCTGGTACTGGTTGTTGTTGGGGTATTGTACTGATAGAGGACCTGGTATTGTACTGATAGAGGACCATGTACTAGTTGTTGGTGGGGTACTGATAGAGGACCTGGTATTGTACTGATAGAGGACCATGTACTAGTTGTTGGTGGGGTACTGATAGAGGACCTGGTATTGGTTGTTGTTGGGGTACTGATAAAGGACCTTGATCTGGTATTGGTTGTTGGATGGGTACTGATAGAGGACCTTGATCTACCTTGCTCTGGTGCTTGTTGTTGGTGGGGTACTGATAGAGGGCCTTGTACTGGTTGTTGGTGGGGAACTGATAGAGGAACTCGCTCTGGTACTGGTTGTTGGTGGAGTACTGATAGAGACCCTTGTACTGGTTGTTGGTTGGTACAGATAGAGAACCTGGTACTGGTTGTTGTTGGGTACTGATAGAGGACCTTGTATTGGTTGTTGATGAGGTACTGATAGGGGACCTGTTTCTGGTTGTTGATGAGGTACTGATAGAGGACCTGGTATTGTACTGATAGAGGACCATGTACTAGTTGTTGGTGGGGTACTGATAGAGGACCCTGTACTGGTTGTTGATGGGGTACAGAGGGTACTGCTAGAGGACCTTGTACTGGTTGTTGATGGGGTACAGAGGGTACTGCTAGAGGACCTTGTACTGGTTGTTGGTTGTTGGTGGAGTACTGATAGAGAACGTTGTACTGGTTGTTGGTTGGTACAGATAGAGAACCTGGTACTGGTTGTTGTTGGGTACTGATAGAGGACCTTGCTCTGATATTGGTTGTTGGTGGGGTACTGATAAACCAGTACAAGGTCCTCTATCAGTACTCTACCAACAACCAGTACAAGGTCCTTTATCAGTACCTCAACAACAACCAGTACATGGTCCTCTATCAGTGCCCCACCAACAACCAGAACCAGGTTGTCTATCAGTACCCACCACCAACCAGTACATGGTTCTCTATCACTACCCACAACTAACCAGTACCAGATCAAGGTCCTCTATCAGTACCCCAACAACAACCAGTACCAGGTTCTCTATCAGTACCTCATCAATAACCAGTACATGGTCCTCTAACAGTACCCCACCAACAACCAGTATCAGAGCAAGGTCTTCTATCAGTACCCCACCAACAACTAGTACATGGTCCTCTATCAGTACCTCATCAACAACCAGTAGTACAAGGTTCTCTATCAGTACCCCAGCAACAACCAGTACAAGGTTCTCTATCAGTACTCCCCAAACAACCATTACAAGGACCTCTATCAGTACTTCACCAACAACCAGTACAAGGTCCTCTATCAGTACCCCATCAACAACCAGTACCAGAGCAAGGTCCTCTATCGGTACCCCACCAACAACCAGTACAAGGTCCTTTATCAGTACCCCAACAACAACCAGTACCAGGTTCTCTATCAGTACCTCATCAATAACCAGTACATGGTCCTCTATCAGTACCCCACCAACAACCAGTACCAGAGCAAGGTCCTCTATCAGTACCCCACCAACAACCAGTACCAGGTTCTCTATCAGCACCGACCAACAACCAGTACAAGGTCCTCTATCAGTACCCCACCAACAACCAGTAACAGGTCCTCTATCAGTACCTCATCAACAACCAGTACAAGGTCCTCTATCAGTACCTCATCAACAACCAATACAAGGTCCTCTATCAGTACCACACCAACAACAAGCACCAGAGCAAGGTCCTCTATCAGTACCCCACCAACAACCAATACAAGGTTGTTGGTGGGTTACTGATAAACCAGTACAAGGACCTCTATCAGTACCACAACAACAACAAGCACCAGAGCAAGGCCCTCTATCAGTACCACAACAACAACAAGCACCAGAGCAAGGTCCTCTATCAGTACCTCATCAACAACCAGTAACAGGTCCTCTATCAGTACCTCATCAACAACCAATACAAGGTTGTTGGTGGGGTACTGATAAACCAGTACAAGGTCCTCTATCAGCACCCCACCAACAACCAGTACAAGGTCCTCTATCAGTACCTCATCAACAACCAGTACCAGAGCAAGGTCCTCTATCAGTACTCCACCAACAACCAGTACATGGTCCTCTATCACTACCCAACAACAACCAGTACAAGGTCCTCTATCAGTACCCAACAACAACCAGTACCAGGTTCTCTATCAGTACCTCAACTACAACCAGTACAAGGTCCTCTATCAGTACCCCACCAACAACTAATACAAGGTCCTCTATTAGTACTTCAACAACAACCAATACAAGGTCCTTTATCAGTACCTCAACAACAACCAATACCAGAGCAAGGTCCTCTATCAGTACTCCACCAACAACCAGTACAAGGTCCTCTATCAGTACTTCAACAACAACCAATACCAGGTCCTCTATCAGTACCTCATCAACAACCAGTACCAGGTTCTCTATCAGTACCCCACCAACAACCAGCACCAGAGCAAGTTCCTCAATCAGTATTCCACCAACAACCAATACCAGAGCAAGTTTTCTTCCTGTATCTACCTTATTACTGCATTGATTTACAATCATTTCATTTATGGAATTATAGCAAAGAGGGAATTTCCTGACTTCATTATTTTGGGATCTACCTGTCTTTGGGACACTTTTATTTGGGAGACAAAAGAACCATGTTTAATCATAGAGTGATATTTTATCTTTATAATTTTTTATCTAATGATGTGAAATAAAAAATGTCCAGACTTTTAAGTTACCATAATAGTATCAAATCTTACTGAATCAATCTACAAGTAAAGATTTTTCTACAGTATATTTATTTTTAGGTGGATCGAATTAGCTGAGTTTCACTGAAGGACATGAATCCATGTTTCTCAAACAGAATTAGGGCAATTAAGAACTGAAATTATTAAATGAGCTATTGCATATTGAAACCAAAGGCCATTATACAGATTACCAGAACTTGCTCATGGTATAGTTTACACCAAGACGTAGCATCTGTTAGAGTTCAACTATTATCATTACAATGTATTTAGTTTTGAAGCAAAAGTCTACAAATTTTTGCCAAAAATAGGCTGTTCATATTATACTAACCATCGGGTCCAAGTCTGTGTTGAGCTAAAATCCACATCAAAGGGTTAAATATTTAAGGTTAAGTAACAGTGTGAACATTCTCACTTGAGTTTATCTACATCTTATACTGTAGGGATGTGGGGTGGGGTTACATTGATACTGTAGGGATATGGGGGTGGTGTTATATTGATACTGTAGGGATGTGGGGGTGGGGTTATATTGATACTGTAGGGGAGTGGGGTGGGGTTACATTGATACTGTAGGGAAGTGGGGGTGGGGTTATATTGATACTGTAGGGATGTGGGGGTGGGGTAATATTGATACTGTAGGGAAGTGGGGGTGGGGTTATATTGATAATGTAGGGATGTGGGGGTGGGGTTATATTGATACTGTAATACTGTAGTGATGTGGGGCAGGGGTTATATACATACCAAATATGGAGACAGTTGAGGGAGTCAATTATTTTATCCATAAAACACATTTATTTCTTCAAGATTATCTTTATTCTTGTAACAAATAAGATAAAACTAAACCTATAAATATTTTTTATCTAAAGTCTTACTTATTCAACAGTTTAAAATGCTCAGTTGCCATTGCATACTAGTAAGACTGGAAAAGGAAACACATGATATGTATAAATAATGGAGGGTGCAATTTATTTTGGCTGATCTACACAAATAATACAGTTAGGAATACAGTCGTATTAGCAAATAAAAGCAGCCAAATATACCAAAAAGAAACAAGATATCCAGCAGGCTTATCATGCTGATTAAATATCAGTATGAACATGGTAACGCTTCATTATATCAAAATGCTTACTGACCAGTACACAGTGCTGACCGATGACTGACCAGTACACAGTACTGACCGTTGGGATAAACACAAGACTGACCTATGGAAGGAGGATGACTAGTAACTAATGAGAGCTGACCCCTAATAAAATGATTAACCAGTGACCAGACTGGTTCTGACTTACCTTTGCTGTAGAGGATAGGGATATGGTCAGTGGACAGCTTGGCCTTGCTCTTGACCCCAACCAATAGAGGACTGCCTCGTCTACAAAGAAAGCACAGATCGATTATAGAAACAGAAGGCCCCTCAAAGTCACTCCAAAACTTGTTGAGATTTCTAGTAACAGAAAACAAATGTTCTTTTTTTGATTGTTAAAGTGATTGATATGTTTTGAGCAATGCTGTTAACTCCATGGGGACACGATTTCTGTTTTCAGCTTTGTAATTCTAAAACATTATCTTTCTTCAGTTGTCTAATGTTTATTGATTCAATCTTAAAATGTACACTTTTTCTTTGTTTATACATGTATTTCAAAGTAAGAATTTGATAGGATGTTAACAAATCAAATGAAAACTAAATTGTCTCCAAGACACTGATGTATCTACATCCAAAATGTCACTACCAAACGATGCCTAAACCCAAAATGTCACTACCAAACGATGCCTAAACCCAAAATGTCACTACCAAACGATGCCTAAACCCAAAATGTCACTACCAAACGATGCCTAAACCCAAAATGTCACTACCAAACGATGCCTAAACCCAAAATGTCACTACCAAACGATGCCTAAACCCAAAATGTCACTACCAAACGATGCCTAAACCCAAAATGTCACTACCAAACGATGCCTAAACCCAAAATGTCACTACCAAACGATGCCTAAACCCAAAATGTCACTACCAAACGATGCCTAAACCCAAAATGTCACTACCAAACGATGCCTAAACCCAAAATGTCACTACCAAACGATGCCTAAACCCAAAATGTCACTACCAAACGATGCCTAAACCCAAAATGTCACTACCAAATAATGCCTAAACCCAAAATGTCACTACCAAATATAGCCTAAACCCAAAATGTCACTACCAAATGACGCCTAAACCCAAAATGTAACTACCAAACAATGCCAACACCCAAAATGTCACTACCAACGATGCCTAAACCCAAAATGTCACTACCAAATGATGCCTAAACCCAAAATGTCACTACCAAATGATGCCTAAACCCAAAATGTAACTACCAAACGATGCATACACCCAAAATGTCATTATCAAATGATGCCCTACACTCAAAATGTCACTACCAAATGATGCTTAAACCCAAAATGTCACTACCAAACGATGCATACACCCAAAATGTCACTACTAACGATACTGTGGGTCTAATGACTAAGGTGTTCTTGGTATCTATAGGTTTCAATCCTCAATTTGTATTACTGGATGACTAGATAATCATGAAGACTGGACCATATACAATTTTTTATGTATACAAATTACAAATGTTCCTTCATTGGAAAGCTGTTTGATAAAGGTATATTACAAAGATGCTATGACATGCAAACACCTTTGGATACTTTTCATTTCCTATAGAAAGAATACATTCTTCACATCATTTATAAAGCATGGAAAATATACAAATGTTCTTCAATCCAAACATGTCTGAGCTAGATATTAATTGTTAAGGTCTATTCAATTTCAATAAATATGTCAGTTAAAGTGAGTTCATGTCAAATCATAAACAAGAGGTCCAAAGGGCCTCAACACATGTCAACAAGGATAAACAGAAAATTGCTATAAAATGTTTCAACAAAATCATTATAACTTGATTTTGATTTTTAACAAGAGTACAGCAGGAATGGAACAATATTGACCCACACAGCATCTAGTTAGACAAAAGAGTTTATACCAGCACTTTGCCATTGTAATACTCGAATACTACTTTTAAGGACGGCAGTAACAATCCTGAATGTGTGACTGAGGCTTAAGGTAAAGATGAGGTGGGGGAGGGGGCAGAAAATACTATCAAAGTACTGACAATCCATTTCAATAAGTATCAAAAAGTTATTAGAGTTTACCAAAGTTCACCTTGTTTTCTAGTTATCTGTGTTTACCTTAGTTTTTTGTTTTCCAGTTACCTGTGTTTACCTTAGTTTATTTGTTTTCTAGTTACCTGTGTTTACCTTAGTATATTTGTTTTCTAGTTACCTGTGTTTACCTTAGTTTATTTGTTTTCTAGTTACCTGTGTTTACCTTAGTATATTTGTTTTCTAGTTACCTGTGTTTACCTTAGTTTATTTGTTTTCTAGTTACCTGTGTTTACCTTAGCTTATTTGTTTTCTAGTTACCTGTGTTTACCTTAGCTTATTTGTTTTCTAGTTACCTGTGTTTACCTTAGCTTATTTGTTTTCTAGTTACCTGTGTTACTTTAGTATATTTGTTTTCTAGTTACCTGTGTTTATCTTAGTTTATTTGTTTTCTAGTTACCTGTGTTTACCTTAGTATATTTGTTTTCTAGTTACCTGTGTTTACCTTAGTTTATTTGTTTTCTAGTTACCTGTGTTTACCTTAGTTTATTTGTTTTCTAGTTACCTGTGTTTACCTTAGTTTATTTGTTTTCTAGTTACCTGTGTTTACCTTAGTTTATTTGTTTTCTAGTTACCTGTGTTTACCTTAGTTTATTTGTTTTCTAGTTACCTGTGTTTACCTTAGTTTATTTGTTTTCTAGTTACCTGTGTTTACCTTAGTATATTTGTTTTCTAGTTACCTGTGTTTACCTTAGCTTATTTGTTTTCTAGTTACCTGTGTTTATCTTAGTTTATTTGTTTTCTAGTTACCTGTGTTTACCTTAGTTTATTTGTTTTCTAGTTACCTGTGTTTACCTTAGTATATTTAGTTGCTAGAGTTGAAAACTGATGCTGGTCGTATTGATAAATATATTCCATAGTTTGTTTTTTCATATTGTTTTCATTTGTTTAGTGCTATTTTATCATGTATTTAAAACAAGTGGAACATGGGCCTTAACTGTAACCTGAGTTGTAATACAATTGTTAGATGTTGTTGTGATACTGTCAGAAAAAAGCGACAGAAAAAAGTATGTAAATTGACCCCCTACCCAAGGAGGAATGGATGACTTGGGGGTTGTGAAATTCGTGTATTGATTAGGCACTTTAAGACTTTTCCATTCATAAAGAGGATTTGATTCTATCATAATCTGGTCCTCTTAATGAAGAAGAAGACTGTTGAAGTTTTAGCCAATTTGTCCCCTTTTGGGCCCACCCATCAGACCCTAGAGGTGAGTGAGGTTCTAAATATTAAAATGGCAATCCCATGATGATCACTACAACCAAGTTTGATTTCTTTCCCACTGAAACACACACACAGAAGTCTCATTTGCCTTCATAAACTGTAGTAACGTTCACCCCCTCCCTAGGGGAGAAGGTGTAGTAAAGTTCACCCCGTCCCCAGGGGAGAAGGTGTAGTAAAGTTCACCCTGTCCCCAGGGGAGAAGGTGTAGTAAAGTTCACCCCGTCCCCAGCTTAAATGACATATTAATAAACTATCCATCACCTCATCAAGTGTTTGCGTTATATGATAGGTACAAAATATTTACCATTTGTTTGGGATAGCTCAAACAGGTAAAACACAGGTGAAACTCAGGTAACAAATTCTCAAGTAAATAAAGAGTTTTATAAAAAAAAAAACTATTATTATATTATCATTGTTCTCAGGTAAAAAAAAAAAAATCTTCCTGGTGTTGTGCTGTCAAAAGGGGGCAAATGAAGCACCTGCTTCCGTCTAAGTTAATGCTATTCAGCTACACTTACGTGTGATAGTAACATCAACATTTACCTGATGTAAACAACCAGCGGCTTTGTTTAATTGCCCACTGAGAACTTAACACAAGGAATACATTAACAGCCTCTTACCTAATACAACGTCAAGTGGTTTTGTGAACAATTAAATAATGACTGAATATCAATGTCAACAGTACAAAGCTTTTGGTCACACTACCGAAATAAAGCAAACCGGTACACTATTGTATAGAGACAAGCTTTCTCAGCATATTCAACACAAAACTTTACTGTCAACAGGCAAGAACCCATCTCAAACCTGAACAATTTTGATGCACTATTATGGTTCTTGAAAGTCTAATTTCGATGATCATAACCTACCGTATTGTATTACATCACAGCCTAGCTACCATACTGTATGACATCACAGCCTACTGTACTGTATGACATCATAACCTAGCTACCATACTGTATGACATCACAGCCTACAGTACTGTATGACATCACAGCCTACCATACTGTATGACATCACAGCCTACCATACTGTATGACATCACAGCCTACCATACTGTATGACATCACAGCCTACCATACTGTATGACATCACAGCCTACCATACTGTATGACATCACAGCCTACCATACTGTATGACATCACAGCCTACCATACTGTATGACATCACAGCCTACCATACTGTATGACATCACAGCCTACCATACTGTATGACATCACAGCCTACCATACTGTATGACATCACAGCCTACCATACTGTATGACATCACAGCCTACCATACTGTATGACATCACAGCCTACCATACTGTATGACATCACAGCCTACCATACTGTATGACATCACAGCCTACCATACTGTATGACATCAAAGCCTACCATACTGTATGACATCACAGCCTACCATACTGTATGACATCACAGCCTACTGTACAGTATGACATCAGAGCCTACTGTACTATATGATATCACAGCCTACCATACTTTATGGCATCACAGCCTACCATACTGTATGGCATCACCGTCTACTGTACTGTATGACATCAGAGCCTACTGTACTATATGACATCACAGCCTACTGTACTGAATGACATCACAGCCTACTATACTGTATGATATCACAGTCTACTGTATGACATCAGAGCCTACTGTACTGTATGACATCACAGCCTACTGTACTGAATGACATCACAGCCTACTGTACTGTATGATATCACAGTCTACTATATGACATCAGAGCCTACTGTACTGTATGACATCAGAGCCCACTGTACTGTATGACATCACAGCCTACAGTACTGTATGACTAGCCTACTGTACTGTATGACATCACAACCTACTGTACTGTATGATATCACAGCCTACTGTACTGTATGACTAACCTACTGTACCGTATGACATCATAGCATAATGTACGGTATGACATCACAGCCTACTGTAGTGTATGACATCACGGCCTACTGTACTGTATGACATCATAACCTTGCTATCATACTGTATGACATCACAGCCTACAGTACTGTATGTCTAGCCTTCTGTACTGTATGCCATCACATTCTACTGTATTGAATGATATCACAGCCTACTATACTGTATGATATCACAGCCTACTGTACTGTATGACATCACAGCCTACTGTACTGTATGACATCACAGCCTACTGTACAGTAATGAGGTACACCATGAGTAGAGTCAGGACAGTTCAGCTTGTAATGAGGTACACCATGAGTAGAGTCGGGACAGTTCAGCTTATAATGAGGTACACCATGAGTAGAGTCTGGACAGGTCAGCTTGTAATGAGGTACACCATGAGTAGAGTCGGGACAGTTCAGCTTATAATGAGGTACACCATGAGTAGAGTCTGGACAGGTCAGCTTGTAATGAGGTACACCATGAGTAGAGTCATGACAGTTCAGCTTGTAATGAGGTACACCATTAGTATAGTCAGGACAGTTCAGCTTGTAATGAGGTACACCATTAGTAGAGTTGAGACATTTCAGCTTGTAATGAGGTACACCATGAGTAGAGTCAGGACAGTTCAGCTTATAATGAGGTACACCATGAGTAGAGTTGAGACATTTCAGCTTATAATGAGTTACACCATGAGTAGAGTCAGGACAGTTCAGCTTATAATGAGGTACACCATGAGTAGAGTTGGGACAGTTGAGCTTGTAATGAGGTACACCATGAGTAGAGTCAGGACAGTTCGGCTTGTAATGAGGTACACCATGAGTAGAGTCAGGACACTTCAGGTTATAATGAGGTACACCATGAGTAGAGTTGGGACAGTTGAGCTTGTAATGAGGTACACCATGAGTAGAGTTGGGACAGTTGAGCTTGTAATGAGGTACACCATGAGTAGAGATGGGACAGTTCAGCTTATAATGAGGGACACCATGAGTAGAGTTGAGACATTTCAGCTTATAATGAGTTACACCATGGGTAGAGTCAGGACAGTTCAGCTTATAATGAGGGACACCATGAGTAGAGTTGAGACATTTCAGCTTATAATGAGTTACACCATGAGTAGAGTCAGGACAGTTCACCTTATAATGAGGTACACCATGAGTAGAGTCGGGACAGTTCAGCTTATAATGAGGCTTGTAATGAGGTACACCATGAGTAGAGTGAGGACAGTTCAGCTTGTAATGAGGTACACCATGAGTTGAGTCGGGACAGTTCAGCTTATAATGAGTTTATCAGGTGAGATATGGTCAAACATATTGTCACGTAAATCAGAGAAAAATAATTTTACCTGTGGAGTTTGTTTAGTTCAGTAAACACATTGACAATCTGATCATTTAGTCTAGTAAACATTGGCAATCTGATCATTTAGTCTAGTAAACATTGGCAGTTGACAGCTGGATTAAATGACCAGACTGTTCATACATCTTGTGTTACTGCGAGGTGAAGGTAAACAGACAGAATGGCTGCCAAATTTGGTCTTAAATACAAACACGGCTTCAATTTTAAATTAGATGAATCCCTTTTGTAAACTTTCAAAAACTGCATAATAATCAGATTTTACAATTTATTGGTAACTATTGTCTAGATCTATAAACTTATTATAAACTTACTTGAAGCTAGTAGTGTAATACCACAAGGTTTGTCTACCTTAAACTTGTCAAACAGGAAGCTAGTAGTGTAATACCACAAGGTTTGTCTACCTTAAACTTGTCAAACAGGAAGCTAGTAGTGTAATACCACAAGGTTTGTCTACCTTAAACTTGTCAAACAGGAAGCTAGTAGTGTAATACCACAAGGTTTGTCTACCTTAAACTTGTCAAACAGGAAGCTAGTAGTGTAATACCACAAGGTTTGTCTACCTTAAACTTGTCAAACAGGAAGCTAGTAGTGTAATACCACAAGGTTTGTCTACCTTAAACTTGTCAAACAGGAAGCTAGTAGTGTAATACCACAAGGTTTGTCTACCTTAAACTTGTCAAACAGGAAGCTAGTAGTGTAATACCACAAGGTTTGTCTACCTTAAACTTGTCAAACAGGAAGCTAGTAGTGTAATACCACAAGGTTTGTCTACCTTAAACTTGTCAAACAGGAAGCTAGTAGTGTAATACCACAAGGTTTGTCTACCTTAAACTTGTCAAACAGGAAGCTAGTAGTGTAATACCACAAGGTTTGTCTACCTTAAACTTGTCAAACAGGAAGCTAGTAGTGTAATACCACAAGGTTTGTCTACCTTAAACTTGTCAAACAGGAAGCTAGTAGTGTAATACCACAAGGTTTGTCTACCTTAAACTTGTCAAACAGGAAGCTAGTAGTGTAATACCACAAGGTTTGTCTACCTTAAACTTGTCAAACAGGAAGCTAGTAGTGTAATACCACAAGGTTTGTCTACCTTAAACTTGTCAAACAGGAAGCTAGTAGTGTAATACCACAAGGTTTGTCTACCTTAAACTTGTCAAACAGGAAGCTAGTAGTGTAATACCACAAGGTTTGTCTACCTTAAACTTGTCAAACAGGAAGCTAGTAGTGTAATACCACAAGGTTTGTCTACCTTAAACTTGTCAAACAGGAAGCTAGTAGTGTAATACCACAAGGTTTGTCTACCTTAAACTTGTCAAACAGGAAGCTAGTAGTGTAATACCACAAGGTTTGTCTACCTTAAACTTGTCAAACAGGAAGCTAGTAGTGTAATACCACAAGGTTTGTCTACCTTAAACTTGTCAAACAGGAAGCTAGTAGTGTAATACCACAAGGTTTGTCTACCTTAAACTTGTCAAACAGGAAGCTAGTAGTGTAATACCACAAGGTTTGTCTACCTTAAACTTGTCAAACAGGAAGCTAGTAGTGTAATACCACAAGGTTTGTCTACCTTAAACTTGTCAAACAGGAAGCTAGTAGTGTAATACCACAAGGTTTGTCTACCTTAAACTTGTCAAACAGGAAGCTAGTAGTGTAATACCACAAGGTTTGTCTACCTTAAACTTGTCAAACAGGAAGCTAGTAGTGTAATACCACAAGGTTTGTCTACCTTAAACTTGTCAAACAGGAAGCTAGTAGTGTAATACCACAAGGTTTGTCTACCTTAAACTTGTCAAACAGGAAGCTAGTAGTGTAATACCACAAGGTTTGTCTACCTTAAACTTGTCAAACAGGAAGCTAGTAGTGTAATACCACAAGGTTTGTCTACCTTAAACTTGTCAAACAGGAAGCTAGTAGTGTAATACCACAAGGTTTGTCTACCTTAAACTTGTCAAACAGGAAGCTAGTAGTGTAATACCACAAGGTTTGTCTACCTTAAACTTGTCAAACAGGAAGCTAGTAGTGTAATACCACAAGGTTTGTCTACCTTAAACTTGTCAAACAGGAAGCTAGTAGTGTAATACCACAAGGTTTGTCTACCTTAAACTTGTCAAACAGGAAGCTAGTAGTGTAATACCACAAGGTTTGTCTACCTTAAACTTGTCAAACAGGAAGCTAGTAGTGTAATACCACAAGGTTTGTCTACCTTAAACTTGTCAAACAGGAAGCTAGTAGTGTAATACCACAAGGTTTGTCTACCTTAAACTTGTCAAACAGGAAGCTAGTAGTGTAATACCACAAGGTTTGTCTACCTTAAACTTGTCAAACAGGAAGCTAGTAGTGTAATACCACAAGGTTTGTCTACCTTAAACTTGTCAAACAGGAAGCTAGTAGTGTAATACCACAAGGTTTGTCTACCTTAAACTTGTCAAACAGGAAGCTAGTAGTGTAATACCACAAGGTTTGTCTACCTTAAACTTGTCAAACAGGAAGCTAGTAGTGTAATACCACAAGGTTTGTCTACCTTAAACTTGTCAAACAGGAAGCTAGTAGTGTAATACCACAAGGTTTGTCTACCTTAAACTTGTCAAACAGGAAGCTAGTAGTGTAATACCACAAGGTTTGTCTACCTTAAACTTGTCAAACAGGAAGCTAGTAGTGTAATACCACAAGGTTTGTCTACCTTAAACTTGTCAAACAGGAAGCTAGTAGTGTAATACCACAAGGTTTGTCTACCTTAAACTTGTCAAACAGGAAGCTAGTAGTGTAATACCACAAGGTTTGTCTACCTTAAACTTGTCAAACAGGAAGCTAGTAGTGTAATACCACAAGGTTTGTCTACCTTAAACTTGTCAAACAGGAAGCTAGTAGTGTAATACCACAAGGTTTGTCTACCTTAAACTTGTCAAACAGGAAGCTAGTAGTGTAATACCACAAGGTTTGTCTACCTTAAACTTGTCAAACAGGAAGCTAGTAGTGTAATACCACAAGGTTTGTCTACCTTAAACTTGTCAAACAGGAAGCTAGTAGTGTAATACCACAAGGTTTGTCTACCTTAAACTTGTCAAACAGGAAGCTAGTAGTGTAATACCACAAGGTTTGTCTACCTTAAACTTGTCAAACAGGAAGCTAGTAGTGTAATACCACAAGGTTTGTCTACCTTAAACTTGTCAAACAGGAAGCTAGTAGTGTAATACCACAAGGTTTGTCTACCTTAAACTTGTCAAACAGGAAGCTAGTAGTGTAATACCACAAGGTTTGTCTACCTTAAACTTGTCAAACAGGAAGCTAGTAGTGTAATACCACAAGGTTTGTCTACCTTAAACTTGTCAAACAGGAAGCTAGTAGTGTAATACCACAAGGTTTGTCTACCTTAAACTTGTCAAACAGGAAGCTAGTAGTGTAATACCACAAGGTTTGTCTACCTTAAACTTGTCAAACAGGAAGCTAGTAGTGTAATACCACAAGGTTTGTCTACCTTAAACTTGTCAAACAGGAAGCTAGTAGTGTAATACCACAAGGTTTGTCTACCTTAAACTTGTCAAACAGGAAGCTAGTAGTGTAATACCACAAGGTTTGTCTACCTTAAACTTGTCAAACAGGAAGCTAGTAGTGTAATACCACAAGGTTTGTCTACCTTAAACTTGTCAAACAGGAAGCTAGTAGTGTAATACCACAAGGTTTGTCTACCTTAAACTTGTCAAACAGGAAGCTAGTAGTGTAATACCACAAGGTTTGTCTACCTTAAACTTGTCAAACAGGAAGCTAGTAGTGTAATACCACAAGGTTTGTCTACCTTAAACTTGTCAAACAGGAAGCTAGTAGTGTAATACCACAAGGTTTGTCTACCTTAAACTTGTCAAACAGGAAGCTAGTAGTGTAATACCACAAGGTTTGTCTACCTTAAACTTGTCAAACAGGAAGCTAGTAGTGTAATACCACAAGGTTTGTCTACCTTAAACTTGTCAAACAGGAAGCTAGTAGTGTAATACCACAAGGTTTGTCTACCTTAAACTTGTCAAACAGGAAGCTAGTAGTGTAATACCACAAGGTTTGTCTACCTTAAACTTGTCAAACAGGAAGCTAGTAGTGTAATACCACAAGGTTTGTCTACCTTAAACTTGTCAAACAGGAAGCTAGTAGTGTAATACCACAAGGTTTGTCTACCTTAAACTTGTCAAACAGGAAGCTAGTAGTGTAATACCACAAGGTTTGTCTACCTTAAACTTGTCAAACAGGAAGCTAGTAGTGTAATACCACAAGGTTTGTCTACCTTAAACTTGTCAAACAGGAAGCTAGTAGTGTAATACCACAAGGTTTGTCTACCTTAAACTTGTCAAACAGGAAGCTAGTAGTGTAATACCACAAGGTTTGTCTACCTTAAACTTGTCAAACAGGAAGCTAGTAGTGTAATACCACAAGGTTTGTCTACCTTAAACTTGTCAAACAGGAAGCTAGTAGTGTAATACCACAAGGTTTGTCTACCTTAAACTTGTCAAACAGGAAGCTAGTAGTGTAATACCACAAGGTTTGTCTACCTTAAACTTGTCAAACAGGAAGCTAGTAGTGTAATACCACAAGGTTTGTCTACCTTAAACTTGTCAAACAGGAAGCTAGTAGTGTAATACCACAAGGTTTGTCTACCTTAAACTTGTCAAACAGGAAGCTAGTAGTGTAATACCACAAGGTTTGTCTACCTTAAACTTGTCAAACAGGAAGCTAGTAGTGTAATACCACAAGGTTTGTCTACCTTAAACTTGTCAAACAGGAAGCTAGTAGTGTAATACCACAAGGTTTGTCTACCTTAAACTTGTCAAACAGGAAGCTAGTAGTGTAATACCACAAGGTTTGTCTACCTTAAACTTGTCAAACAGGAAGCTAGTAGTGTAATACCATAAGGTTTGTCTACCTTAAACTTGTCAAACAGGAAGCTAGTAGTGTAATACCACAAGGTTTGTCTACCTTAAACTTGTCAAACAGGAAGCTAGTAGTGTATCTCTATGTATCTAATTTTATTCTTCATTTCAGAGGCAAGGAAAATGGCAGTTTTTACATTATTGATATTTAAAAAAAAGAAGAAAAAAGGCTTCATTCAATCAAATTTTAGCACTTGGAATACTGATTTACGGTAAGTAAAAACAAGAGGCCCAATGGACAAGTATTGCCCATCTGGTATTCAATGCTGTGACTTTCAAACTAACTTGATAGTCCTCTACTCTGACATGTGATTGGCTACATAGCATGACCCTAGACCTCTTGGTCATTCAGAGGTACTATAGTAGTTCTTTATAGACTTTCAATCATTTAACCTTGTGACGTTGAAAGTAGGTAAATGTCATTGATCTGAACACAGTTGAAAGCCCTTTACCCCAGCACCCTACAAACCCAATATAATGACAATAGGTCTCTTGCTATTAAAAGAAAATATTTCAAGGTTTTAATGATGATATATGAGTAAATTTAGAAAATGCACTGTTATCTCGCTGAACCGTGAAAGATGCTATAATTGAAACAAGTATCAATCGGCCCAGCCTTTTTTCACTGCATATACGCAAATTTATACGCAGTAAGCGTAAACTAAAGTGAAGAAGGGAGAGATGTAAATATAAGGTTTTAACACATTTGACCCCTAGCTGTGACCTTTAAGGCAGGTCAAGGTCAATCATTTAAACAAAATTGACGGCCTTTCTACCAGCATGCCACAGGTCATGTGTCATGAGGCTTGGCCTATTGGTTATTAAGAAGAAGTTGTTTAAAGATTATTTTTAATACATTTGACTCTTGTGACCTTCATCAGTCAATGTAATTGATTGGAACTAAATTGATAGCTCTTCAGTCTACTGGTCAATTGTCACCATTCTAGGCCTATTGGTTATATCGAAGAAGTAGTTTTCAGTGTTTAACAAATTAGAACCCTGTGATCTTAAAAGTGGGTTAATGACTAGGTAATTCAATTCAACCAACTTGGTATCCCTTTATCCCAGCATGCTACTTTCCAAATACAAGTATCCCTTTATCCCAGCATGCTATATGCCAAATACAAGTATCCCTTGTATCATTATCCTAGGTTTATTGGTCATTCAGAAGAAGTTCTGGTGAGAGACAAAGTCTGGGATGGCCTACTCTGTATTGCTTATATAAACATCTAAATAATGACTATATAATAACTAAATGGCAAATACACTGATCTGTTTACTTTCATTTATATGTCTTTGTCAACACATCTAGACAGTGTGCTGACCTGAAAACTAACCTGCTGCTGACCGACACCTAATACACCATCAACAAGATGTCTACCCATCCTTGACCCTGAGACAGGTCATTATCATTACAATGAGGGGCCCCATATACACAGCATCTATAGACCTGACATCAAACATAATACCCCATTTTGTGTTTTTGAAGCTGTCTTATCTTCCTTTGAATAGTTCAAAAACAATTATGACACACTGCTGTAACTTCACATAGAGTTGGTAATAACAAACAACACTCAGAAAGGGATAGTTTACAACTTATAGCTATACACAGTCCAGGGCTTTGTGATTTACTTCCTATACACTGTCCAAGGTCACTCACATCTTAGCTATACCTTGTAGCTATACACTGTCCAAGGTCACTTATATCTTAGCTATACCTTGTAGCTATACACTGTCCAAGGTCACTTATATCTTAGCTATACCTTGTAGCTATACACTGTCCAGGGTCACTTACATCTTAGCTATACCTTGTAGCTATATACTGTCCAAGGTCACTTACATCTTAGCTATAACTTGTAGCTATACACTGCCCAAGGTCACTTACATCTTAGCTATACCTTGTAGCTATACACTGTCCAAGGTCACTCACATCTTAGCTATACCTTGTAGCTATACACTGTCCAAGGTCACTTACATCTTATTTATACCTTGTAGCTATAAACTGTTGAAGGTCACTTAAATCTTAGCTATACCTTGTAGCTATACACTGTCCAAGGTCACTTACATCTTAGCTATATCTTGTAACTATACAATATCCAAGGTCATTTAAATCTTAGCTTTACCACATAGCTATACACTGTCCAAGGTCACTTACATCTTAGCTATACCTTGTAGCTATAAAATGTCCAAGGTCACTTAAATCTTAGCTATACCCTGTAGCTATACACTGTCCAAGGTCACTTACATCTTAGCTATACCTTGTAGCTATACACTGTCCAGGGTCACTTACATCTTAGCTATACCTTGTAGCTATACACTGTCCAAGGTCACTTACATCTTAGCTATACCTTGTAGCTATACACTGTCTAAGGTCACTTACATCTTAGCTATACCTTTTAGCTATGCAATGTCCAAGGTCATTTAAATCTTAGCTATACCTTGTAGCTATACACTGTCCAAGGTCACTTACATTTTAGCTCTATTTTTTTTAACATACTTGCCAACTCTCCCTATTTAGGAGGGAGACACCCAATTTTGAGCATTTTCAACCAGTGAATTTGCTAAACTGTTCCTATTTTCTAAGATCTGATGATTTTAACTGAAAGAACAGCTCCAAAGATGCCATTTTAAGAGGGCTATTGTTTTGCTTGGGTGTACATACACACAATTTATTATGCTTTTAATTCTGAGCATGCATAAATTCCCCCCTGGAAATTTCGAAAAGGGAAGTTTGTGACTTACCTTGTAGCTATACACTCCCCAGGGTAGTTTGTGCTCATTAAAGCTAAAGCAAATGCTCCTTCCTAAACAGAAAAATACAAAGAAAAATAAGCATTCTCTAGAACATAAAATATTTTAGTTGTTTGGATGTACTGTACTTTTTCTTAACATTGTCTTTTGTCACAGAAAAAAAGGTGATATAATGAGAAATGTGATATTAAAATTGTTGAAGAGATAATTTTAGAGTGTTGATGGCCATAATGGCATTAGGCATATACAAACATAGGGTAAGCAGTGGTATAACAGATATGCGGACATACGCTGTAAAAAAGACAATTATATGACAGCCATGTTGAGGGACAATGGTTTCTGACTCCAGGATATAAAACAACCTCCAATGTTTTATACAATAAAACTACGAAAAAAACAACAGGAGATTAAATCTGAGTGTTGATACCCCTGACAATAGAACAGCAAAGGGATGTGATGTGAGACATATACAATAGTAGGGCTAGCAGGATTTTATACATTATAGGTCCCTGTTAAAGGTCATGAGACTTCTCCGAAATAGTGCTCTCTTTACTGGAATGAAAAGTGATATGTCAATGTTTTTATTGGAAAAAGAATTGTTTGTTGACCCAAATTGTCATATATCTTTGTCTTGTTCATGCCTTGGTGCACATTGGACCTGCTACCCGGATATAGGCAGGGTCTGTATAATCTAAATCATATGGGCTGTTAAACCATCTGATTTGGCTATCACACTTGAATTACCTGATACACAGAAATGGGGACAATACAAATCACAAAGTTTGATAAATCACCCAAGAACCTTCTGTCCATGAAAAGTATTTGATTCCAGCAATTTGGGGTACAGAGATTCAGATTTTTACAAATTGGGTACATTTCATCCTATTAACTGAGGTGTTGAAACCCTTATCCCCTAATTACAACCTACTCACTGAGTTACTGAAAACCTATTTCCTAATTACCTTGTATTCTCTGAGTTACTGAATACCGTTTCCCTAATTACCTTGTATTCTCTGAGTTACTGAAAACTTACTTCCCTAATTACATCCTATTCACTGAGTTACTGAATACATATTCCCTTAATTACATTCCATTCATTGAGTTACTGAATATCTATTCCCCTAGTTACATTCTACTCACTGAGTTACTGAAAACATATTCCCCTAATTACATCCTACTCATTGAGTTACTGAAAACAAATTCCCCTAATTACATCATATTCACTGAGTTACTGTATACCTATTCCCTAATTATCTTCTAGTCTCTTGAGTTACTAAAAACATATTCCCCTAATTACATCCTATTCACCGAGTTACTAAATATCTATTCCTTTAATTACATCCTATTCACTGAGTTACTGAATACCTTTTCCCTAATTACCTTGTACTCTCTGAGTTACTGAAAACCTCAACTAATTACATCCTATTCACTGAGTTACTGAAAACCCACTTGCCTTACTTCATCCTTTTCACTAAGTTACTGAAAACATATTCCCCTAATTACATCATATTCACTGAGTTACTGAATACCTTTTCCTTAGTTACTTTGTATTCTCCGAGTTACTGAAAACCTACTTTCCTTATTACATCCTATTCACTGAGTTACTGAATACATATTCCCCTAACTACATTCTATTCATTGAGTTACTTAAAACATATTCCCTTAATTACATCCTATTCACCGAGTTACTGTAACATATTCCCCTAATTACATCCTACTCACTGAGTTACTGAAAACTTATTCCCCTAATTACATCATATTCACGGAGTTGCTGTATACCTATTCCCTAATTACCTTCTAATCTCTTGAGTTACTGAAAACCTATTCCCTAATTACATCCTATTCACTGAGTTACTGAAAATAAATTCCCTTATTACATTCTACTCACTGAGTTACTGAAAACCTAATCTAATTACATTCTATTCAGGGTGTTACTGAAAACATGTTCCCCTAATAACATCCTATTCATTGAGTTACTGAAAACCTATTCCCTAATTACATCCTATTCACTGAGTTACTGAAACCTAATCCCCTAATCACATCCATACCCAGAGCAAATACTGACCAGTTGCTGTATCGCCATCTCGACACATTCGCGGAAAGTCACCCCATCGTCCTTGTGACAATTGAACACATGTTGTACAAGCTTCGCGATCACCTCTGTGTCCGTCTCCGACTCAAACTCGAAACCTTTTGATTGCTGCAAACCGAAATAAGTTAAACCTGCCAGTCATTCTTTTTATCAAAAGTTGGGCAGACTGCAAAATTTCACTTTAATATGTATTTTTAAGATAAGCTATCATCAATTATTACATAGGATTGGTGTTTAAATTACAAGATGCATATAGTATTACATTGTCATGATGCAAGACCTAATTGTTTATTGACTGTTTTTTTTAAATATCAAGGATAATGCTTTTTGATACATGTATATGATTTAGAGAATGGTGTCAGCAATGGACTTACCAGAAATGATTTGACGTCTTTGTAGTTTGTTACGATACCATTGTGTACAACAACAAATTCTGAAATGAAAACACAAATATAAGAAAACCAGGTATCACATAGGTTTATATGTCTTAGGAATAGTTTCCTACTTGGTTAGGTTATAAGGTGATAACTCCAGATGAGCATAAGTAAATTCAAAAGATGACAAAGTCGTCTATGATCAATATTACGCCAGGTCAACTGGAGTGTGTTATCACCTCATAACCTGACCGAATAGAAAACTAATCCTTATACTTGCAACATTTTTTCTGTGAATGCTTTAAAACTATTGTGTACACTAATCTGATAAGCAGATACAAAATTCATGAATGTGTGATCAGTGCAATAAAAGTCAGCCTAACATGAATGTGTAATCAGTACAATAAAAGTCAGCCTAACATGAATGTGTGATCAGTACAATAAACGTCAGCCTAACATAACTGTGTGATCAGTGCAATAAAAGTCAGCCTAACATAAATGTGTGATCAGTGCAATAAAAGTCAG
>NW_018406386.1:179096-183221 GCF_002113885.1 Mizuhopecten yessoensis
TATACAGCCTAGACCTGATATATTGGTTTAGATATACAACTATGCAGCCTAGACCAGATATATTGGTTTAGATATACAACTTTACGGCCTAGACCTGATATATTGGTTTATATATACAACTATACAGCCTAGACCTGATATATTGGTTTAGATATACAACTATACAGCCTAGACCTGATATATTGGTTTAGATATACAACTTTACGGCCTAGACCTGATATATTGGTTTATATATACAACTATACGGCCTAGACCTGATATATTGGTTTAGATATACAACTTTACGCCCTAGACCTGATATATTGGTTTAGATAAACAACTTTACACCCTAGACCTGATATATTGGTTTAGATATACAACTATGCAGCCTAGACCAGATATATTGGTTAAGATATACAACTATACAGCCTAGACCTGATATATTGGTTTATATATGTAACTATACAGCCCAGACCTGATATATTGGTTTAGATATACAACTGATATATTTCGTTTTATATGGCCCATAATTGATACATTTGAAGACATATCAGGTTTGCCCTGTTCAGGTTTAAGCTTTGTCGTACCTCAAAAAAAAGCTTTCCACTTAATACTTACAAAGTCTTTAACAGCAAATGTTTTAATGATAAATATAAACCCTGTCTATATCCAGGTAGCAGGTCTGATGTGCAATAAGGCGTAAAGATGACAGAGATATATGACAATCCGGGTCAACAAACAATTCTTTTCCAATAAAATGTATACAAATACTGCTAGCCCTCTACTATTGTACCTCACATCATATCATTCTACTGTGTTAATCTCTATCTTTTAAGTTTTATTATACAAATTACTGCAGGTCGTTGTATATCCTGAAGTTTGATCTATACAGAAACACTGCTCGACTAGTAGTCTTTTATAGCAGTGTCTATCCACATATTTGTTATACAACAATAGTATAATTTCTGACATAATGTAGATCTAACTACAACAACACTGATACTGGTATCTAATATCTGTGCTATTTGTTTCTGCATGTTAGAAGGTCACATACCAGTCTATTGTCTGTAGGTAGTGTATGTTTACTATATGTAACTGGGGCCCGTATAAAACATCTGAAAGTTAAGGAAAATCTCAAGCAATGTACTGTCTATGGGAAATCTTAAGACTTCAGGAAATCTTAAGAGTTCAGATGTTTTATAAAAGTGTGGCCTGGTAATACATACCTAGACACCATTTTGGAATGTTTCTTACATAACTGACAATGAGTATGCATAAATTACCCATTGTTAGAGATTTACTGGAAGGTTTGTCCATGGTCTAAACCTACATCCTTTCTAACCATTTGTATTTTATCAATATCTGTCAAACAAAGTAAATGTCTGCTGTATTAGTAAAAAAAATCTGTACCAGTGCACATCTGTTTATGAAATATTTTGAGGTAAGATTTAATGATTTCAGATCATCCTAGCGTGTTAAGGTGTAACTACTACAATGATTTGTGATGGGGTCTACCCAGATAAGACATGTTAGATGTATACTGTACACTACTACAATGATTTGTGATGGGGTCTACCCAGATAACACATGGTAGATGTATACTGTACACTACTACAATGATTTGTGATGGGGTCTACCCAGATAACACATGGTAGATGTATACTGTACACTACTACAATGATTTGTGATGGGGTCTACCCAGATAACACATGGTAGATGTATACTGTACACTACTACAATGATTTGTGATGGGGTCTACCCAGATAACACATGGTAGATGTATACTGTACACTACTACAATGATTTGTGATGGGGTCTACCCAGATAACACATGGTAGATGTATACTGTACACTACTACAATGATTTGTGATGGGGTCTACCCAGATAACACATGGTAGATGTATACTGTACACTACTACAATGATTTGTGATGGGGTCTACCCAGATAACACATGGTAGATGTATACTGTACACTACTACAATGATTTGTGATGGGGTCTACCCAGATAACACATGGTAGATGTATACTGTACACTACTACAATGATTTGTGATGGGGTCTACCCAGATAACACATGGTAGATGTATACTGTACACTACTACAATGATTTGTGATGGGGTCTACCCAGATAACACATGGTAGATGTATACTGTACACTACTACAATGATTTGTGATGGGGTCTACCCAGATAACACATGGTAGATGTATACTGTACACTACTACAATGATTTGTGATGGGGTCTACCCAGATAACACATGGTAGATGTATACTGTACACTACTACAATGATTTGTGATGGGGTCTACCCAGATAACACATGGTAGATGTATACTGTACACTACTACAATGATTTGTGATGGGGTCTACCCAGATAACACATGGTAGATGTATACTGTACACTACTACAATGATTTGTGATGGGGTCTACCCAGATAACACATGGTAGATGTATACTGTACACTACTACAATGATTTGTGATGGGGTCTACCCAGATAACACATGGTAGATGTATACTGTACACTACTACAATGATTTGTGATGGGGTCTACCCAGATAACACATGGTAGATGTATACTGTACACTACTACAATGATTTGTGATGGGGTCTACCCAGATAACACATGGTAGATGTATACTGTACACTACTACAATGATTTGTGATGGGGTCTACCCAGATAACACATGGTAGATGTATACTGTACACTACTACAATGATTTGTGATGGGGTCTACCCAGATAACACATGGTAGATGTATACTGTACACTACTACAATGATTTGTGATGGGGTCTACCCAGATAACACATGGTAGATGTATACTGTACACTACTACAATGATTTGTGATGGGGTCTACCCAGATAACACATGGTAGATGTATACTGTACACTACTACAATGATTTGTGATGGGGTCTACCCAGATAACACATGGTAGATGTATACTGTACACTACTACAATGATTTGTGATGGGGTCTACCCAGATAACACATGGTAGATGTATACTGTACACTACTACAATGATTTGTGATGGGGTCTACCCAGATAACACATGGTAGATGTATACTGTACACTACTACAATGATTTGTGATGGGGTCTACCCAGATAACACATGGTAGATGTATACTGTACACTACTACAATGATTTGTGATGGGGTCTACCCAGATAACACATGGTAGATGTATACTGTACACTACTACAATGATTTGTGATGGGGTCTACCCAGATAACACATGGTAGATGTATACTGTACACTACTACAATGATTTGTGATGGGGTCTACCCAGATAACACATGGTAGATGTATACTGTACACTACTACAATGATTTGTGATGGGGTCTACCCAGATAACACATGGTAGATGTATACTGTACACTACTACAATGATTTGTGATGGGGTCTACCCAGATAACACATGGTAGATGTATACTGTACACTACTACAATGATTTGTGATGGGGTCTACCCAGATAACACATGGTAGATGTATACTGTACACTACTACAATGATTTGTGATGGGGTCTACCCAGATAACACATGGTAGATGTATACTGTACACTACTACAATGATTTGTGATGGGGTCTACCCAGATAACACATGGTAGATGTATACTGTACACTACTACAATGATTTGTGATGGGGTCTACCCAGATAACACATGGTAGATGTATACTGTACACTACTACAATGATTTGTGATGGGGTCTACCCAGATAACACATGGTAGATGTATACTGTACACTACTACAATGATTTGTGACAGGGTCTACCCAGATAAGACATGGTAGATGTAGGCTGTACACTACTCACCGTTGTCGGTGTTGGACCGCTGAGGGTGACTGTTGACAGCACTTGGCTCTCCGTGAGTGGCCCAGCGGGTGTGAGCAATACCTATGTGGATGTTGTACTTTCTATCAAAGTTCAGGTCCGAACAAGCTGTAACAAAAAACGGAGCATGATGTTATAACACATTTGCCTTACATTCCAATTTCCTAGAAAGTGTAACTCTGTTGCAAGTTAAATGACCTGATGAATTATATCACGAACAGTCATAATCTGACAATGATGTAGTTACTTACTCTCCACCTCCTCCCCGAGTGTCTCAACCTTAATACCCTTCTGTTTCATCATACTTACTCTCCAC
>NW_018406386.1:184595-186270 GCF_002113885.1 Mizuhopecten yessoensis
CCTCCCCGAGTGTCTCAACCTTAATACCCTTCTGTTTTATCATACTTACTCTCCACCTCCTCCCCGAGTGTCTCAACCTTAATACCCTTCTGTTTTATCATACTTACTCTCCACCTCCTCCCCGAGTGTCTCAACCTTAATACCCTTCTGTTTTATCATACTTACTCTCCACCTCCTCCCCGAGTGTCTCAACCTTAATACCCTTCTGTTTTATCATACTTACTCTCCACCTCCTCCCCGAGTGTCTCAACCTTAATACCCTTCTGTTTTATCATACTTACTCTCCACCTCCTCCCCGAGTGTCTCAACCTTAATACCCTTCTGTTTTATCATACTTACTCTCCACCTCCTCCCCGAGTGTCTCAACCTTAATACCCTTCTGTTTTATCATACTTACTCTCCACCTCCTCCCCGAGTGTCTCAACCTTAATACCCTTCTGTTTTATCATACTTACTCTCCACCTCCTCCCCGAGTGTCTCAACCTTAATACCCTTCTGTTTTATCATACTTACTCTCCACCTCCTCCCCGAGTGTCTCAACCTTAATACCCTTCTGTTTTATCATACTTACTCTCCACCTCCTCCCCGAGTGTCTCAACCTTGCCCTTCTGTTTTATCATACTTACTCTCCACCTCCTCCCTGAGTACTTGAACCTTGCCCTTCTGTTTTATCATTCGGATCACACATTTCTCATCTCCACATTCACTGCCCTCAAAAGCAACTCCTGAAAAAAAATACAATGTAGGTAATTTTTCATTTTATGATCACCTTTTGTCAATGGTCATTTTTTTATCAGCACAAATCTTCCCTTATATTCATCCATCTGTTAACAATTCATTTTTTTGAGTTTTTCGCAAAATCAACGGCTCCAATTTCATTTCAAGGAAATAGATAGATACTTTATCAAATTTGTTAATTTCATTACCCCTGGGCTTCCCATTTTGCCCATTTTACAACAGCTTTCATAACACTTTTTGGGTTTGTTTATTTCCATTGGAAACCAATTCATACACAATTGGATTTATGACCATATGATGGCAGTTGATCATTCGGAATTAAAATCTTTAACAGAATAAGTGGTGTGTATAACACACACAACAGTCATAAAGACAGCATGTCAGGTAATTTTACTCTTACTTATTCACTCGAAGATATTGTATTTTAGACTTGGGTTGTCAATGGTTAGCCATTCAACCGGTAACTAAGTCATAAGACTGCTAACTGGTTACCAAAATCAATAATCAAATGTTACGTGATCAGACACTATATTTATGACGAGTAAAGTTATACAAAAGAAACAGTAAATTTATGAACAGTAAACTAAAGGGACAGTAAACTAATGATCTGTAAACTAAAGTGACAGTACATTAATGTTCAGTAAACTAAAGAGACAGTACACTAATGACCAGTAAACTATAGGGACAGTTCACTAACGATCAGTAAACTATAGGGACAGTACACTAATGTTCAGTAAACTAAAGTGACAGTACACTAATGTTCAGTAAACTATAGGGACAATACACTAATGATCAGTAAACTAAAGGGACAGTACACTAATGATCAGTAAACTAAAGGGACAAAACACTAATGATCAGTAAACTATATAGGGACAGTACACTAATGATCAGTAAACTAAAGGGACAGTACACTAATGATCAGTAAACTAAAGGGACA
>NW_018406386.1:186280-186451 GCF_002113885.1 Mizuhopecten yessoensis
CAGTAAACTATAGGGACAATACACTAATGATCAGTAAACTATAGGGACAATACACTAATGATCAGTAAACTATAGGGACAGTACACTAATGATCAGTAAACTATAGGGACATTACACTAATGATCAGTAAACTAAAGGGACAGTACACTAATGATCTGTAAACTAAAGGGA
>NW_018406386.1:189244-200757 GCF_002113885.1 Mizuhopecten yessoensis
ACAGGTGTATAATAGGTAGATTTATATTACCTGTGGTCACAGGTGTATAATAGGTAGATTTATATTACCTGTGGTCACAGGTGTATAATAGGTAGATTTGTTTTACCTGTGGTCACAGGTGTATAACAGGTAGATTTGTATTACCTGTGATTACAGGTGTATAATAGGTAGATTTAGTGTATAACAGGTAGATTTATATTACCCGTGGTCACAGTTGTATAATAGGTAGATTTATATTACCAGTGATAACAGGTGTATAATAGGTAGATTTATATTACATTGTATCTGTGATTACAGGTGTATCATAGGTAGATTTGTATTACCTGTGGTCACAGGTGTATAACAAGTAGATTTATATTACCCGTGGTCACAGTTGTATAAAAGGTAGATTTATATTACCAGTGATGACAGGTGTATAATAGGTAGATTTATATTACCTGTGATTATAGGTGTATAATAGGTAGATTTATATTACCTGTGATTACAGGTGTATAAAAGGTAGATTTATATTACCTATGATTACAGGTGTATAATAGGTAGATTTATATTACCTATGAATACAGGTGTATAATAGGTAGATTTATATTACCTGTGATTACAGGTGTATAATAGGTAGATTTATATTACCTGTGATTACAGGTGTATAATAGGTAGATTTATATTACCTGTGATTACAGGTGTATAATAGGTAGATCTATATTACCTGCAGAGTCGTATCCTCTGTATTCTAATCGTTTCAATCCATTGATTAGGATTTCCAGGATTTCCTTCCTAGTGGCAGGAATTAGGTAGTTTAGGTATGCAAATATTCCTGGAGAAAAAAAAAGACATTGCATAAAGGTATACGTATAACACCATTACTATCGCACACATATTTACATGTAAAATCTACTTACCATTTACAGGTAAAATCTACTTACCATTTACAGGTAAAATCGACTTACCATTTACATGTAAAATCTACTTACCATTTACATGTAAAATCTACTTATGATCACTTGCATGTAAAATCTATGTATTTTGAAATTCATGATGCCTATTAAAAACATCAACAGTAACAATTGTTTTCCGTTACTGGTGGTATAAGAAGAGTCTGGAATATTTCAATATACGTTTACCATGGCAAAACCATTAGTTGTTTTGAATAAAGCACAAGGTTTGTACATATATTGTCAGTATCAGTATAATACATCTAACTTTGTAAAATATAACTGGAAAAGAGCCATGTATAACAGTAATATTAATCATTATAAGCTGGAGTTGGAAAATAACCTAAAATCAACAGAATTACCTGACGGACAAATGTCTAACGAAGGTATAGATCAGTTTAACAAAGATATTATTTCTGCTATATTACAATCCTCTAATTCTACCTTACCTATAACAAAGTACAAAAGTTAGTTAAAACCTTATTGGTCTAACGAGTTGTCAGAAATGCACAATATAGTGCAAATTAAAAGACAAATATGGATAAGTGAAGGGAAACCTAGAAATGTATCTAATAGTTTTCTGGAGTATAAAGAAAGCAAAACTTCTTTCAGAAGAAAACCTACGTGATGCATTCAATAAGTATATGTCTGAACAATTTAATGAAATAGAAAAATGAAGTGAACTTGACCAGAATTTATTCTGGCAGTTATACAAAGGAAAATCATGTAAAAGCAAAACACCTCAAACCGAGATGAGATACAACAATGTAGTTTTATGAGACCCCAAAAACATTGTCGAAGCGTGGGCATCACATTTTGAAAATCTGTTCCAAGATAAACCGAATGAAAAATTTGACAATACTTTCCAACCAAAGAGAAATCATAAACCATGTTAATGAAATTGAAAAACAAGTTCATAATGAGGATGACATATACCTGAATGAATGCATTACCACCTCGGAAATTGCCTTGGTGTCTAGAGGTCTCAAATCTAAAAAAGCAGGAGGATGGGACGGTATAGTATATGAACATATTAAACACGGTGGAACAACACTTTTTTAATATATCGCCACCTTATTTAATTAATGCTATAAATAATGAATATATTCCAAATGGCTGGAAAAAAGGTATTATTATAACTTTGTATAAAGGTCAAGGTAAAAAGAAAGAAGACCCCAATAGCTACAGGGGGATTACATTATTACCTATACTATTTAAAATGTTTGAAATGGTTTTATCACAAAGAATTCAACGAGTTTTAAATTCCCGAGTATTTCCAAAGATACAACAGTCTGCTTATCAAAAGAATTTGTGTAGTTTATGCACATCATTCAACTTCAAGAATGCATTAGTCATAATATCGAATATGGTTCCAACGTCCACATTGCTTTCTTAGACAGTAACAAAGCGTTTGACACTGTGTGGCACGCTGGATTATTGTACAAAATTTATAAAATTGGGTCTAAACGCCAAGACGTGGATTTTCCTAAAATACATGTATACAAATGTTGAAAGTTGTGTTTTATTTAATGGATTAAAGTCCTCCATGCTCGAAACGGAGCGTGGAATATTACAAGGAGGGGCGTTGTCTGCCAAAATGTATTTAGTATTTATTAACGATTTATTAAATGTTTAATAGTATACCAATGCTGTAGAATAGGAACATTCCACCAAACAGTTTCCAAATTGAGCAAAAGGCTTTCCAAGGGTTTTGTCCCTGTTTGAAAATCCTGAATTTCTTGGATTTCCTATCCTACACCTATCCTACATCTATATCCTATATGCCTATCCTACACCCCTATTGTCTATCCTACATCCCTATCCTTTTACTATCCTACATCCCTATCCTACACTATCATACATCCCTATCCTACACCCCTATCCTACATTCCTAATCCTATACTATCCTACATCCCTATTATCTATCTTACATCCCCTATCCTTCATCCCTATCATACATCCCTATTCTACACTATCCTACACCCCTATGCTACATCCCTATTCCTCCACTATCCTACATCCCTATCCTACACCCCTATCCTACATCCCTAATCCAACACTATCCTACATCCTTATCCTACATCCCTATCCTACATCCCTATTCTACATGTATCCTACATCTATATCCTACACTATCTACACACCTTTCATACACGCCTATCCTACACCCCTATTGTCTATCCTACATCCCTATCCTATACTATCCTACACCCCTATCCTACATCCCTATACTACACCCCTAATCCTACACTATCCTACATCCCTATCCTACACTATCCTACATCCCATATCCTACACTAACTTACACCCCTATCCTACACTATCCTACATCCATAATCCTACACTATCTACACCCCTATCCTACACCTATGCTACATCCCTATCCTACACCCCTATGTTACATCCCTAATCCTACACTATCTTACATCCCTAATCCTACACTGTCCTACAACCCCTATCCTACACTATCTTACACCCCTATCCTACACTATTCTACACCCCTATTCACCCCTATTCTACACCTATCCTACTCCCCTATCCTATACCTATCCTACATCCCTAATCCTACACTATCCTACACCTATCCTACATCTCTATCCTACACCTATCCTACATCTCTATCCTACACCTATCCTACATCTCTATCCTACACCTATCCTACATATCTATCATATACCTATCCTATATCCCTAATCCTACACTCTTACACCCTTATCCTAAATCCCTGTCCTCTATCCCTATCCTCTATCGCACAACCCTATCCTATTCCTATCCTACATCCCTATCCTACACTATCCTACACCCCTATTCTACACCTATCCTACATCCCTATCCTACACCCCTATGTTACATCCCTAATCCTACACTATCTTACATCCTTAATCCTACACTGTCCTACAACCCCTATCCTACACTATCTTACACCCCTATCCTACACTATCCTACACTCCTAATCCTACACTATGCTACACCCCTATCCTATACCTATCCTACATCCCTATCCTACACTATCCTACACCCCTATCCTACACCCCTATTCGACACCACTATTCTACACTCATATCCTATACTTATCCTACATCCGTAATCCTACACTATCCTACACCCCTATCCTACACCTATCCTACATTTCTATCCTATACCTATCCTACATCTCTATCCTACACCTATCCTACACCTATCCTACATCTCTATCCTATACTTATCCTACATCCGTAATCCTACACTATCCTACACCCCTATCCTACACCTGTCCAACATTTCTATCCTACACCTATCCTACATCTCTATCCTATACCTATCCTACATCTCTATCCTTCAACTATCTTACAACTATCCTACATCCCTAATCCTACACTATCTTACACCCCTAGGCATGAAAGAGTACTTCCTGTCACTCCAATCACCAGAAGCTCAGAAACAATGAAAAGGTGTTCTGACTGGCTACCATATAGAAAATGACTCCTCTCCCATTTTTGACATTTTGTGGTGTCTGAGCAATCATGGTGACTGGAATAAAAATACTCTTATAAGCCACAAGACTTATCCAATTGGAAAAACTCTTTCATAGAATTTCCCTACCCTACACTGCTAGACACGAGGGAGTCTTGCATTCTTACACACATTTCTTACCCTGGACAGTTGTCATACAGGCGAAGGAAAGAAATCATATTTCTTTACCATTAACTTCAAAACTATGAAAGATTTAAGCTTGATTTTTGCACCCAACAAAAAGATCACATGATAAACTACACAACCATTCTATGCCTATGTTATCCTGATAGTTGTCTTTATAATGTATATTATTTTATGATCAAATGTTTAAAAAAAAAAACCAGTAGCAATTGTAAAAACAATTAAAACATCTGTTAAAATCATTTCCTAATATAACAGATCTTAGGTTATATTTCATTCAACCTTAAAAAATATTTCCGTCTGATAGTAATACAAAAACTTACCAACCATCCTTGTACTGAGAGTACTTTATAGTTAATTCAACTGTCCATAACAGGGCACACACAGAGCCTACATTAAACTCATTTGATCAAGCGGCCAGTATATGTCAACTTTCCTGTATATATTACAACCTTGCAGTAAGAGGTCTTTGTATCTCCGAATAAAGATTAAATGAAATTGATAAGTGACATTCTTGTATGAGCAGCACATAAACCACCAGTCTTGTTCGTGACGGCCCCTGTCAATGACGTCCAAGTAGATAACCAATCGCTGTAACTAGGAAGTTAAATATACCATTGTGTGAGCAAATTATCAAATACCTCGGGTAAAAAACACACATGTATGCATGAGGTCAATGAACTTGGATTGACACGCTGAGTAAGTCAAAAAGCTTGTTAACTGAACAGATCGTTATGCGTGGAAGAGACCGTAAATACTCGCGATTTCATGCTGCATATATACTCTACTGAAAGCTTCTCACAACTGCCCTTAAATTGGTTTTGCCTTGAATTATATATAATGAATCTGCTTATCCTTCATAATGTAGACCCTCAACACAGAGATAAATGGAGGTTAGCACACAAACATAATTATACTTGGAACTATCAAAAGTAATTCAAACTTATGTAATTAACATACATGCAAGCAGAAAATCCTCTGAAAAGTACAGGAATAGTCTTCAAAGGAAACCTGCCTGACACAGAGTTTTCAAAAGAGAACATTTCTTTTGTCCGTAATACAAATCAATGTCATTACTTTCACATTCTATAGTTTTGTAAAATCATCAAAATATTCAAATAAGAAAAACTAGGGACATTTTGTGTAGCTGGAAAATTGGACAAGAGTATGTAAAACTGTCACCTGATGTCTTTGTAACTTTTGAGCTTTCCAAGTTTAATTTTGTAAAGTGAATGATGAAAGATTGAAATATTGTCAGAAAAGGGTAATAATATAAAAATAATGACAGAACATAATATGATTATCTTAATCTGGGCTATTTACGTTCAGTAATATCAAATATTTGTTTTGTTACTATTTTTCCTGTTTGAATTTTTGAGGTTTCACAAAGTAGCTAATAGCCTCAAAATTATGACAATTCACATACACACACACATATACACACATACACACACACATACATACACACACACATACACACATACACACACACACACATACATTACAAAATGTGGTATGGCTTATTGATCCTGTAGAAGTACCACAGTACCACTTATTGATTGATTGGGTCAGGTAGGTATAATTTTACTGGCTTTTCTTTAAAAAATGTATGAGCAGAAGAACACAGTATAGTCATGGCTGACAGTCATGTAGTAGTTCTGTTGGGTTTTCAGAGCAGAACATTCAGGTTAGCATGACATGGTAAAAATCAAACAATGGCGCCCCATGCAATTATGTAGAATATGTAATGAACATCCAAACCAGAGGATGAGTCAGAACTCTGTGACAGTTTTCATTTCAATTAAATCCAGTCAACCATATTATAAATAGTAAAGTGACGTGTTCAAGTATAAGCTGAAATAGACTTTATTTTTATGTCAAATATTTCAAAACATGATAAATACCAACTCATAAATAAACATGAATGCATTAAATGTAATTAAGCAGCTATGTTCTTGTATCAGATACAGGTACAGGTTAACCATAATTATGACCTCATTAATTAACACGTTACTGATATAGTCAGAGTCAGTCTATTTAAAACATTTAAAGTTTAAATGGTATATATATGTATACACTGATGCTAGATTTCCAAGATTTCCAGATTTCCGTGATTTCATTTTCACTCCGACACATATAAATGTGTGTAACAAGATGTATATACTACATAGCTAAAGGGTTAACGTCCTACATCGATTATTGAGTGTATCTCAACGGATGGGGAGTTATGAATTCAGTCTTAAGATCTCCAGAAATTTATCAAAGCTACTCAATACTCGCCTGTTTATTCCGAGCCCAAACCTTAAATTAAGCTGGTGATTAAGGGTTAAACAAAGTACAATGATTTTTTTTTTTATTATTTTGACTTTATTTCATACATGTTAACCCCTTAAAGGAATCCCTTACAAACATACCAGCATTCCAGCATACATGTTGAATAGATGGCATTAAACTTCACATAACTTACTCCCACAAAAACTTCTAAACCTGGTGGTCTGGAGAAAAAACCTGGTGGTCTGGAGTAAAAAACCTGGTGGTCTGGAGTAAAAACCTGGTGGTCTGGAGTAAAAAACCTGGTGGTCTGGAGTAAAAACCTGGTGGTCTGGAGCAAAAACCTGGTGAAAAATCTCACAAAGGTTCAGAACACTTTTTACATTTTAGCTCCATTGCACCGCATTATTAGACTTTAAAGGAATCTCCAAGCAAACTATACCAATCTAGTACAAAAAAATAAATAAATGTGGAAATTTGCACCAAAACCTTAATCTGCCATTTTGGAACCTCATGTTTGAAACATAAAGAAACAATACACCTAATAAATTTACATCCCGCGATATAACCTCCAAAACATACTCTCACAATCTCTATTATTAACTCCAGACATGCTATTATTGATATAACATCTTACTTTATATAAATCTGAACAAACAAGATCAGTTGGACCATCACAACTATTAAATTGAACCATTCATGGATGTTTGGATGATGAAGTAGATTAATTCCATATTTTAGATCAATGCTGTCATGTTCAACAAAACAGAGGCAGATGTTGCAAAGCAACAGATGACTTTCATATTGAATAAACTAACAGCAGCAAAAACAGTGACAGCTGAGAGGGACATATATCCTCCTCAATTAGGACTCTCATCTCATACACAAGTCTACAGACAGTGACAGCTGAGAGGGGCATGTATCCTCTTCAATTACTCCTCTCATCTCATACACAAGTCTACAGTCAGTGACAGCTGAGAGGGGCATGTATCCTCCTCCATTTCTACTCTCATCTCACACACAAGTCTACAGACAGTGACAGGTGATAGGGGCATGTATCCTCCTCAATTAGGACACTCATCTCATACACAAGTCTACAGTCAGTGACAGCTGAGAGGGGCATGTCTACTCTCTTCTCATACACAAGTCTACAGACAGTCACAGCTGAGAGGGGCATGTATCCTCTTCACTTACTACTCTCATCTCATACACAAGTCTACAGACAGTAACAGCTGAGAGGGGCATGTGTCCTCCACAATTAGGACTCTCATCTCATACACAAGTCTACAGACAGTGACAGCTGAGAGGGGCATGTATCCTCCACAATTAGGACTCTCATCTCATACACATATCTACAGACAGTGACAGCTGAGAGGGGCATGTATCCTCCACAATTAGGACTCTCATCTCATACACATATCTACAGACAGTGACAGCTGAGAGGGGCATGTATCCTCCACAATTACTGCTCTCATCTCATACACAAGTCTACAGACAGTGACAGGTGATAGGGGCATGTAACGCCCTCAATTCCTACTCTCATCTCATACACAAGTCTACAGACAGTGACAGGTGAGAGGGGCATGTGTCCTCCTCAATTACTCCTCTCATCTCATACACAAGTCTACAGACAGTGACAGCTGAGAGGGGCATGCATCCTCCTCAATGACTACTCTCATCTCATACACAAGTCTACAAACAGTGACAGCTGAGAGGGGCATGCATCCTCCTCAATTAGGACTCTCATCTCATACACAAGTCTACAGACAGTGACAGCTGAGAGGGGCATGTATCCTCCTCAATTAGGACTCTCATCTCATACACAAATCTACAGACAGTGACAGCTGAGAGGGGCATGTATCCTCCTCAATTAGGACTCTCATCTCATACACAAGTCTACAGACAGTGACAGCTGAGAGGGGCATGTATCCTCCTCAATTAGGACTCTCATCTCATACACAAGTCTACAGACAGTGACAGCTGAGAGGGGCATGTATCCTCCTCAATTAGGACTCTCATCTCATACACAAGTCTACAGACAGTGACAGCTGAGAGGGGCATGTATCCTCCTCAATTAGGACTCTCATCTCATACACAAGTCTACAGACAGTGACAGCTGAGAGGGGCATGTATCCTCCTCAATTAGGACTCTCATCTCATACACAAGTCTACAGACAGTGACAGCTGAGAGGGGCATGTATCCTCCTCAATTAGGACTCTCATCTCATACACAAGTCTACAGACAGTGACAGCTGAGAGGGGCATGTATCCTCCTCAATTAGGACTCTCATCTCATACACAAGTCTACAGACAGTGACAGCTGAGAGGGGCATGTATCCTCCTCAATTAGGACTCTCATCTCATACACAAGTCTACAGACAGTGACAGCTGAGAGGGGCATGTATCCTCCTCAATTAGGACTCTCATCTCATACACAAGTCTACAGACAGTGACAGCTGAGAGGGGCATGTATCCTCCTCAATTAGGACTCTCATCTCATACACAAGTCTACAGACAGTGACAGCTGAGAGGGGCATGTATCCTCCTCAATTAGGACTCTCATCTCATACACAAGTCTACAGACAGTGACAGCTGAGAGGGGCATGTATCCTCCTCAATTAGGACTCTCATCTCATACACAAGTCTACAGACAGTGACAGCTGAGAGGGGCATGTATCCTCCTCAATTAGGACTCTCATCTCATACACAAGTCTACAGACAGTGACAGCTGAGAGGGGCATGTATCCTCCACAATTAGGACTCCCATCTCATACACAAGTCTACAGACAGTGACAGCTTAGAGGGGCATGTATCCTCCTAAATTAGGACTCTCATCTCATACACAAGTCTACAGACAGTGACAGCTGAGAGGGACATATATCCTCCACAATTAGGACTCTCATCTCATACACAAGTCTACAGACAGTGACAGCTGAGAGGGGCATGTATCCTCCTAAATTAGGACTCTCATCTCATACACAAGTCTACAGTCAGTGACAGCTGAGAGGGGCATGTATCCTCCTCAATTAGGACTCTCATCTCATACAAAAGCCTACAGACAGTGACAGCTGAGAGGGGCATGTATCCTCCACAATTAGGACTCTCATCTCATACACAAGTCTACAGATAGTGACAGCTGAGAGGGACATTTATCCACTCTCAACTTATACACAAGTCTACCCACACATGAAAGATAATCAGTTATTTTTTTACATCAAGTAGACATTGTATAATCGACCTGTTTCTTGATGGAAGGACTTCATTATCTTAAAGATCAAAGAACACTTTAATTAAATCACTGTTCATTGGTCACATACCCACATTTTTGTACATAATCATTTAATGAAGACAAGTATTACTTTTGTTACCTACAGCTAACAAACAAGTTAACGTAACTGGTATGTACATACATCTACCTGTGCATTAAATATTTACCTGAATTAACGAGTAACTGTCTATGTTTATGTCTCGATTTAGAACATGCAATGTCACAAGGTACACAGCAATATTTCTAGTAGACGGGTTAGATGTGTGGCAGTTTTGTCTATGCTACAGAAGGTATACAGGACAATTGGTAAATGTGGTATAAACAAAATAGTTAATCAAGCATAGGCTTCTATCACAGAACCTAACACTAAACTCAATAGGGTTGATACCTGTATAATACATCCAATGTTAAATAGAAGTAATGAACAGTGATGTCCGATACTAACAACAAAATTAATGTGTCAAAGTCTAACTACAAATGTTACTGAAGTATTAAAGTCTAACTACAAATGCTACTAAAGTATTTAAGTCTAACTACAATTGTTACTGAAGTATTAAATTCTAACTACAATTGTTACTGAAGTATTAAAGTCTAACTACAAATGCTACTGAAGTATTAAAGCCTAACTACAATTGTTACTAAAGTATCAAAGTTTTTATACAAATGTTACCAAAGCAATAGTCTTACTACAAATGTTACTAAATTATCAAAGTCTAAATACAAATGTTACTAAAGTATCAAAGTCTTACTACAAATGTTACTAAATTATCAAAGTCTAAATATGAATGTTATTAAATTATCACAGTTTTTACTACAAATATAACTAAGGTATCCAAGACACATTCCAAATATTACTAAAGTATCAAAGTCTAACTACAAATGTTACTAAATAATCTAAGACTAACTACAAATGTTACTAAAGAATCTAAGACTAACTACTTGAAGAACAAAGAAAAAGACCATAAAGGAGAATTCAATCACACTTTGATAAAGATAAGATTGCTATCATATATATATATACACTTCCTTCTTGTAATCATGCACAGAAAATAGGTTGTTATAGGTGTAATACCTGAACGGTTACAGCCTAACAGTGCGCCTAGATAACGCTGGTTGCACAATGTAATAATACAAAAAAGTGAAAGATCAATACAAGTACAACTTTTCACTAATCAGGAAGTTGGCTTCGTCTCCATGCCATTTATCAATACGTGTACAATACCAGTACAGACTGGCATCAATACATGTACAATACCAGTACAGACAGGCATCAATACATGTATAATACCAGTACAGACTGGCATCAATACTTGTATAATACCAGTACAGACTGGCATCAATACGTGTACAATACCAGTACAGACTGGCATCAATACATGTACAATACCAGTACAGACTGGCATCAATAC